>NC_037685.1:34027778-34088017 GCF_003255815.1 Theropithecus gelada | reverse complement strand
CTCTGTCGCCCAGGCTGGAGTACAGTGGCCGGATCTCAGCTCACTGCAAGCTCCGCCTCCCGGGTTTATGCCATTCTCCTGCCTCAGCCTCCCGAGTAGCCGGGACTACAGGCGCCCGCCACCTCGCCCGGCTAGTTTTTTGTATTTTTTAGTAGAGACGGGGTTTCACCGTGTTAGCCAGGATGGTCTCGATCTCCTGACCTCGTGATCCGCCCGTCTCGGCCTCCCAAAGTGCTGGGATTACAGGCTTGAGCCACCGCGCCCGGCCACAATCAGAAACTTTTGAGATTCAGAGCAAAAAAATCATTGCACCCAGAAAATTGGAAAAGGGAAAGTTGGGCTCAGGGAAGAGATCATATTGGTATGAGCCTTGAAAAATGGCCTCATGTTGTAAAGGAGCCCAACACAGACAGAACTAATGTAAAGACTTTCATAGTAAGTGCAAAGGCGTGACGTGGAAAAAAGACAGAATTGACAAATAGTATGGTTTGGTTGAAAGGTAGGAAAATATAAGAGAAGTAATAGGAAACTAAGCTGCAAAAATTATGTGGAACTTAACCTAGAATATTAGACTATAGGCTTAGACTTTGCTCAGTAGAAATGTGCAGTCCCTGGAGGGTTTTGAACCAGATTTTTCTAGACATGTGTCTTGGCAAGACAAATCTGATCTGGTAAATGACTGCAGAATAAATTGGAGAGCTGAGGCTGGTGGTAGAGTGGCAGACAGAAGGCTTTGCCAGTAAATCTTAGGAAGGCATCATTGACGCCTTAAGAGAGGTGACATTATGAAAATAGAAGGGGAAAGCAACAGAGAGAACAGTGCTAGGGCAGAGCCAGCAGAGTATGATTAAATCTGATGGCAAGAGTCAAGATGAGTCTGAGATTTCAAGCACCAGCAACTACAGAAAAGATATGGGAAGTCAGAAGGAGGAGATGATTTGGAGAAGGTGATGACAGATTTATTTTATTTTATTTTAAAATTTGGACATGAAACATTTGGGAGATATGCAGGGACCATGGAACTATCATGTCTAGAGCTTGGGAGTGAGATCCAGCTAGTGTGTGTGTGTGTATGTGTGTGTGGGAGGGAGGGGGATGGGGGGCTGCTTAGGAGTCATCCATACTAAATTGACAGTTGAATAACAGGAATAAATGCTGTGTGAGCAGAGAGCTTAAGACAGAATCTTGGGTACTTATGTTTAGTGGGTAGGAAAAGAAAGTAGAGTCATAAAAATAGAAGGGAGAAACTTTAGGAATGTAAGAGGATACGCAGGAAAGTGTACCTCAGGTAAAATGTAAAAACAATTTAGTTTCAGGAAAGAGTAAGTAAGAAGTCAGTTATGCCAAAGCTGCACTGAGGTAGAGTAATGTGAATTCTTAGAAGACATTGGATTTGAAAAGAAGGCAATCTTCATAAAAGTTTCTAGAGCCCAACTGCACATCTGTAGAGTAGCAAGGAAAAATAAATGTGCAAGTAGGTTATCTTTTAAAGACATGTAGCAGCAATGGTGGAGTTGAAATAGAATGGAAGTGTCAGAAGACAGATTTTTAGAGTTATTAATAAGCAGGCAGAGAGGAAAGGGCAGGGAAAAGGGAGAGATTGAAAATGCTGAAAAGAGAACACAAAATTGATAAAGCAGATTTCCAGAGGGAATAGATGTGTCATGTTCTAAAGGAGAAAAGACACTTCTTCCCCAGAAAAAGAAGAGAATGAAGGAAACATTTGTGATGGTATAGACAGAAAAGTTGAGGTAGAGATGAGGGAAATTAAGGAAATAGTGACTGAGTGGTCCTAATTTCCTCTGTACAAGGTGAATTCATGTGGAAAGAGTGATAAGGTGAGCGTAAAATTGCACCTTCAGAGAGAAAAAGTCTTGGGTAGGAATGCAATTAGAGGTTTATTAAGAGACACCTCAAAGGGGTTATCAGCCACCAAGCAAGGATAAAATTGAGTTAGCATTTTGTTAACTCCAAATCAGTAAGTAATTTTAAGAGTAGAAGTATTCATGGTAAGTGACATTACACAGATTGCCTAAATTTATCTAAAAACTTTGGTAGAGGAAGGAATCATTTGCATGAGAGCAGGGGAAGTGACAATATAGGGCTAGAAATAAGCAAAGTGGCCCATTAAAAGGTCAAAGGAAAAGGAGGTTTCAGAAAATGACAAAAAGGAGTGTCTATTGCAGAGACATCATAAGTTAAGCAGGGTATGGATTAGGGGTGAAGTCACTGGATATTTGTCCCCTCCAAATCTCATGTTGAAATGTGATCCCCAACACTGCAGGTGGGGCCCAGTGGGAGGCCTTTGAGTCATGGGGGCGGATTCTTTATGAATGGCTTGGTGCCCTCCCTCCGCATGATAATGTGCGAGTTTTCCCTCTGTTGGTTCACCTGAGAGCTGGGTTAAAGGAGCCTGGCACCTCCTCTCTCTCTCTTGCTATTTCTCCACCATGAAACATGCCTGCTCCCCCTTCACTTTCTGCCATGAGTAAAAGCTTTCTGAGCTTCACCAGAAGCTGAGCAGATGCTAGTGCCATGCTTGTACAGACTATAGAACCATGAACCACATAAACCTCTTTTCTTTATAAATTACCCAGTCTCAGGTTTTCCTTTATAACATTGCAAAACAGACTGATACACCCAGGGAGGCAGATGTTCTGGCAGAACAGAGAGGAACTGAAGGGCTAGGAAGTGCCTGTAGACAAGATGAAGGAACCAGGTGGCCGTGATGAAGGGGAAAGTCTGAGTTCCAAAGTCTTGGAGATCAAACAAAATGGCATGGATTGAAGTTCTCTGTTGGTAATGCCCTGAGAATCAGAAAATCATGAAGATCTCCATAGGGTAGATGGTGAAACAGCCTTGGTGCCAGTGTATTCGAAAGAAGGGTTCTCAGTGAGAAGGAGGATGTCACCAATGATGGGGAGAGCACAGGACAAAATAAGCATGGGCCGGGGCTGATGGAGATCATCAAGGAGGATGGGACAATGAGTAAAAGATCGGGTTACTGTGGAGAGTAGCCACAGAGAAGACATGGGTGAGCAATGATTTTTTAAAAACCCATGGTTGAACAGCCTCTGGTCAGATGGTAGAGTCCTGCCATGGCTCTCCTACAGGAATCCTTTGTGAACAATTCTATTCCGTTCATAAGGCAATTAGGAAATGAACAGTAGGCATTCATCAGGCACGGTGGCTTCACAGGCTTCACCGAGATTAGATGTTTAAGAATGCCTGCCTCATGTGGCTTCTTGATGTACAGGGTCACTCAGTTAAGCTTCACTTGATTTAAGCTAACTCAGAGGTTTTCTGCCTTTGCTGAAAGGACAATGCCCTGAGGAGGCCATACATTAAGCATAATCAATCATTCACACTGACGTGTCCATGGATCTTTGGTAAGACACAATGGAGATAAGGCAGGAGAACACTGAGCATCAAAGGATAGAGGGCACAAATGCCTCCAAGGAGCAAAGGGGAAAGCTGAGGATGTTATCCTTCTAGCCTGGAAGAGCAGACCTTTCAGGGCTTAAACGGCAGGCTTCACAGAACTGCGCAGAGATCCTTGGGATTTCACTTTCATTTGAAGAGTTTGATATCATGTTTGAATACTGGAGTCAGACCTCCTGTGTTTACAATACTGGCTTAAACTGCGGCCACTTTAGATGGTCATAGATGATCTACATCTTTAATTGTATACAGCAGCACCATTCAACAGAAATATAATGCAAATCACATTCGTGAGCCACAGATGCCATTTTAAATTTTCTGCTAGATAAATTTTGAAAAGCAAAATAAAACAGACGAAATTAATTTAAATAATATACACTATTTAACCCAGTAAAACCAAATGTCCCCAAAGCCCCTTTTCCTTGGAATGGCCATTTCAACATGTAATCAAATTCTGAAAGTTATTGAGGTATTTCTTCTTTTTCTTTTTTTAACTAAGTCTTTAAAGTGCAGTATGTGTTTTACAGTTACAGTGCCTCTCAGTTTGTTCTAGCCACATTTCAAGTGCTCTGTAGTTGCATATGGCTGATGGCTACCATATTGGACAGCTCAGGTATATCATTTAATATACACCTGTGTCAAAAACACAGTTCAGATAATATGTGCCTGGCGGAATTAGGAAGGGAAGGGTTGAAGGAAGCCTGAATTTCTCAGGTTGAGAAATTCTTCATGGAATTTAGGATGGAGTTTCAAATTAGGATGGGTGGAAAGGAGGTGAGAATAGGCCATTCCAAGGAAAAAACTCGTTGGGGGCATTGGGAGTGGAGAAAGTAGAAAAAATAGAAAGTTCAACAATCCCACAGTAAAGGGAGCAGAGAGAGTCAAGAGACCATCTAAGTGTCTGATTAGCTGAAAGCAGTGTAATTATTCCCCTCCATCTTTACAGCTGTTAGTTTTTGGGTGAGGCTTCCTCTTGCCCAAATTTACACCATGATCCAGAGTCCTCTCACTTTCCTCCCCACTGTGAATGTAAGCAGCAAGGCTGGGCTGAGCTGAGTGTGTTGATAGAATGTTGATTATCTATAAGTGAGTTTTCATTTTTCAGGTTTGTCCCTCACTCCACAGCTTTCGATCCTGCACCCAGCAGCCTTTTATCAAGGGCTAGAGTGGGGCTGTGGGGAGACGACAGACAAAAAAGGAAAGAAAATGTCCTCACAAAACAAAAACGATATTTTCAAAATTCACTCTGCTGCTTTCAGACTGTTTCCATCAACCCTCTTATTCATTTTGATTTATTTCTATCCGTAAGCAGACTAACGCTTCTCTGTGCTTTTATTGTTCTTCAAGAATAGGCCTTCTATTGGAGGAAAATAATGTCTCTACGACCACCACTTTGCTCAATGCAGATCTTCATTAATCTGCAGTCACAGAACAGGCTTTTAGCAGCGAGCACTTTTGATGGGAATTGAATTTGATATTGCATTATGGTTGCAGGGAGCCTCACAATAGACTGTGTTCTTTTCTGTGTCTGAGCACAATCAGAGAGACCCAATTAAATAATTTGGTGCAATAATGGGGAACAAAAGAGTATGAGGGCTTAAAGTGAGGGCTTCAGCATTTGTATTCTCTCATTTCCGTATCATGTTAATTAATTTGCCTCAAAACCAACAGAAAGAACACAATGTAGAGCAGCAGAGCTCATCTACAACATGTAGACACTTTAAATGCAGACGGTGCACCCAATGGACTCCTAAGAAAAGGGCAGTGGATTCATTTCCTAGGGCTGCCATAACAAAGTCCCTCAAACTGGGAGGCTTAAAACAACAGAAATGTATTCTCTGGCAGTTCCCGAGGCCAGAAGTTTGAAATCAAGGTGTCAGCAGGGCCATGCTTCCTCTGGAAGGTAAAATCCTTCCTTGCCTCTTTCTAGCTCCTGGTGGTGGCCATCCATCCCCAGCTTTCCTTGGCTTGTAGCTGCATCCCTCCAATCTCTGCCTCCATCCTCACCTGGTGTTCTCCCTTCGGGTCTCTGTCTTTAGCTGGTGTTTTCCTCTTCTTATAAGAATACCAGTCATATCGGAGTAGGGCCTACCTTAATCATCTCATCTTAACCTGATTGTATCTACAAGGACTCTATTTCCAAATAAGGTCACATTCACTGGTACCAAAAGTGAGGGATTCAATATATGTTTTTTGGGGACATGAGGCAACCAATAAGGGGCAATCTATGCATTTCCATGTAAAGAATAAAGTTGGTACTCATGCCAATTCTGAATGATCCCTTTGGTCCAGGTGGTAATAGTAGTCACTGCTGCCTCTGCAGTCGAAGAGAGAGCACTCTGAGGTTCTCCGATAGCATTTTTTTTTTTTTTTTTTTTTTTTTTTGAGACAGAGTTTTGCTCTTGTCTCCCAGGCTGGAGTTCAATGGCGTGATCTTGGCTCACTGCAACCTCTGCCTCCCAGGTTCAAACGATTCTCCTGCCTCAGCCTCTGGAGTAGCTGGGATTACAGGTGCCTGCCACCACGCTCAGTTAATTTTTGTATTTTTAGTGGAGACACTGTTTCACCATGTTGGCCAGGCTGGTTTCAAACTCCTGACCTCATGATCCGCCACCCTCGGCCTCCCAAAGTGCTGGGATTACAGGTGTGAGCCACCACACCCGGCCCTCTGATAGCATCTTACAGTCAATAATGTGACTTTATAATAAAACTAGAGATGTGAAAATGAACACAGCAGTCTAAGAGGACAATGACCTAGTCAGACTCAATGTTTATGTAGCTTTAATCAGATACTTTATGTGCACACCAGAATCTTTGACTCTGAATGCTGACTTTGTTCAAGATTGTCTTCAGCACATAAAAATGATCATTATGAGCTGAGTGTGGTGGTTTGCTGTAGTCCTTGCTATTTGGGAGGCTGAGACAGGAGGATCATTTGAGCCCAGGAATTCAAGACCAGTCTGGGCAACATAGTGAGACCCTATCTCTATGAAAAAATTTTGAAAATTAGCCAGGAGTGGTGGCACACACCTCTAGTCTCAGTTACTCGGAAGGCTGAGGCAGGAGGATTGCTTGAGCCCAGGAGTTGGAGGCTGCAGTGAGCTATGATCGTGCCACAGTACTCAGCCTGGGCAACAGAGTGGGATACCGTCTGGGTGGAGGAGTTTGATGTTGATGCACTCATCACCCCCAACTCTGACCCATGGGTACAAAATACCCTATTTCAAACCTTATCCTAGATTTCTATAAAACTTGATGAAAAGATACTCCTAAGAAAGGACAACACTAAAGGGGGCAGACATGGAGTTAGTTATGTTGTGTAGTTATGTCTGTCATCCTACACTAAGCAATACATTAGACAAACTTCTCTCTACTTGTGACCTAAATAAATGGCACATCTTTGTATACTGTGCTCTAGGAGTGCATATTTCTAAACCTTAGCTAAATTCTTGTTCATTACATATGTTGTTAGCAAGAGAGGAATGATAATTAATATTGGAGCCAAATAAATTGACTCACTGGACAGATGGGCAGTAAGGGGTGCCAAGTGGAATTTACCAGATAAACTAGTGGTTTAGAGGTCAAGGGGTCTTGGGCTATGTGAAGTTTCACTTTTCAGGGTGACTCAGTTTTCATTGTTTTATAAAAGAAAAGGGCACCAGGGTGGGCGTGTCATTGGGTTTGGGATGGGGTCTTAGTCCGGTGATTCAGGCACAAGAAACAGCACATTTGGGTCCGGAAGGAGGAAGCGTGGGATTTGGGGGGTGGGCACTGGCTCCTCCTGGGGTCCTGGGAGCTCCGTTTTTCAGGTTACTGCACATGCCATGATTTGAAATTTGGCTTTAGTCCACTTTGAAGTTCAGCTTGTGCCATCAAAGTGCTAGAGCTGGGAGAGGTTTTATAAAAAGCTGAAACAGACTTCAGTGGAAAAACAAAGGATTTGGAGTCAGACCCAGACATGAATTCAGGCTGAGCCACATACTTGCTATGTAACAGGTAACCTGGGCAGGCTACTCAGTAACTCTGAGCCTCAGTTTCTTCATCCGTAAAATGGGATTCACAGCACAATCTGCCATGGGGTCTTCGGAACACTGGGAGATGGAAAGTGTGACGCACCAAGCAGACTGCAATTACTCCATAAATAGTAGTTCCCAAGTTTGGCCCTTGATATTCATAAGGCCTGAGGGCCAGTTTGCCAGTTCACCAGCTGTCTTGAAGCTGCTAACCTTTTCTTGCTCCTTATAGAGATAAACTTTGTCAGAACAGTGCTACCCAGCAAACATTTTTACATCATGGCACTTACAGGAAATGGTAAGACTTGCGCTGTACCCTGGACCAAGCAGATAGTACGCTCACAGCCTACCGCACCTCCCACCTGGTTGGACCAAGGTCCCACCTGGTTGGACCAAGGGCTAGATCGGTATCTCAGGACCACGTGGTTGTGTTTATCAGTCTCATGGCTCATCATTTGGAGCATGTCCAAACAAACAAATAAGAAACACAGATGCTGGGGCTCCAGGACCAGGGCCTGGCCCAGGTATGGGTATACTTTTAAAGTGCCCCAGGGGATTCTGATGTGTTACCAATTAGCAGTGCCTGCCATAAGGAGACATCTTGAAACTTTGGGCAAGCCGCTATTTTGTAGGAGTCAAATTATTCGGATTCAATAACATAAATGGAAGACGTGTCCCAGAGATTATTTTTATCTATTTGGTACTTTTAAAGTAATTATTTTTATGGTAAATATACATAGGATTTATCATTTTAACAAGTTTTAAGTGTACAATTATGGCATTAAATACATTCACAATTTTGTGCAACTATCTACCGCCATTTATTCCCAGAACTTTTTCACCATCCCAAGCAGAAGCTCTGTATTCATTCAACAGTAACTCCCCATTCCTCCTTCCTCCCAGCCCCTGGTTGCATCTGACTACTCCAGGTACCTTGCTGTCTTAGTTAGTTCAGGCTGCTATAACAAATTACCATAGACTGTGTGGCTTAAACAGCAGACCTTTATTTCTCATAGTTCTGGAGGCTGGAAGTCTGAGATCAGGGTGCCGGTGTGGGGAGACTCAGGTGAGGGCCCTCTTCTGGGCTGTAGACTGCCAGCTTCTTGTGGTATCCTCCCATGGCAGAAAGTGGCAGAGAGAGCTCTCTGGGGTCTCTCATATAAGAACACTAATCCTATTCATGAAGGCTCCACCCTCATGACCTAATTACCTCCCAAAGTTCCCACTTCCAAATACACTTACATTGGGTATTAGGATATCAGCATATGAATTTGAGGCGGCACAGACTTTCAGTCCATAACACTCCCTTCTGTGGCGTCACACAGTATTTGTTCTTTTGCTTCCTGGCTTAGTTCACTTAGCAAAATGTTTTCAAGGTTCCTCTGTGTTGTAGCATGTGTCAGAATTCCATTCCTTTTTAGGGCAGGATAATATTCCTTGTATATAAATACCACGTTTTGCTTATCTGTTCATCTGCCGATGTACATTTGGCTTGTTTCCACCTTTTGACCACTGTAAATAGTGCTGCTGTGAACATGAGTGTACAAGTATCTGTCTGAGTTCTTGCTATCTTTTGAGTACATACTCAGGAGTGAAATTGTCGGATCATATGGTAATTCTATGTTTAATTTTTTGAGGAATTGCCAAACTTTTTTTTTTTTTTACAGTGAGTGCACCATTTTACATTCCCACCAGCAATGCACGAGAGTTTCAATTTCTACACATCCTTGTCAGCACTTGCTCTTTTCTTTTTCTTTTATTATTTTTTATTTCTTTTGAGATAGGGCCTCATTTTGTCACCCAGTCTGGAGTGCAGTGGTGTGATCATGGTTCACTGCAGCTTCGACTTCCCTGGGCTCAGGTGATCATACCACCTCAGCCCCCAGAGTAGTTGGGACTATAGGTGCAAGCCACCATGTACCACTAATTTTTGTGTGTGCGTGTTTGTTGTTGTTGTTGTTGTTGTCGTTGTTTGTAGAGATGAGTTTTTGTCATGAGTCTCTGGGCAAAGATGAGTCCACATCATAGGGAAGCTTGCAGGCTTGTCTCCGGGAGCCCAGCCGTGAAAGTGATGTGAGTCCCTATTTCTAAGAACACTATGAGTTGTCATGGTGGTCCTCAGTAATAACTTTTGGTCAGCCAGGCACGATGGCTGACGCTTGTAATCCAGGCACTTTGGGAGGCCAAGGTGGGAGGATTGCTTGAGCCCCGGAGTTTGAGCCTGGGCAACAAAGTGCAAACCCCAGGCTGTCCTTGAACTCCTGGGCTCAAGCAATTCTCCTGCCTCAGCCTCCCAAAGAAGGGGTTATAGGTGTGAACCACTGCACCCGGCCTGTTTTCTCTTTTTTATATGTAGCCATCCTAATAGGTGTGAAGTGGTATCTCCTTGTGGTTTTCATTTGTATCTAGTTGGTATTCTTGCCCACAATAATCCTGTGAGAAGGGTATTATTAGCTTATGACTTTAGAGATAAGGAAATGGAGTCAAGGAACCTGTCCAAGGTGGCATAGACGGTGCAGTGGCAGTGCCAGAATGAGAAGCCATGTCACCTGTAGATACATACCAGGTGTCTGTTTTAAGAAATCCTGTGGATGGCCAGGCACGGTGGCACAACCCTGTAATCCCAGCACTTTGGGAGGTTGAGGCAGGTGGATCACGAGGTCAGGAGTTCGAGACCAGCCTGGCCAATATGGTGAAACCCGTCTCTGCTAAAAATACAAAGATTAGCCGGGTGTGGTGGCAGGCACCTGTAGTCCCAGCTACCCTGGAGGCTGAGGCAGGAGAATCCCTTGAACCTGGGAGGCGGAGGTTGCAGTGAGCTGAGATAGCACCACTGCACTCCAGCCTGGGTGACAGAGCAAGACTCCATCTCAAAAAAAAAAAAAAAAAAGAAAAAAGAAATCCTGTTAAGTAGACAAGACCCTTTCATCTTGTTTCTAAGTCCAGATGGTCCTAATTTGCTTACACTGAGGTCAGCATGCTTTGCATCAGCCATGGGCCTTACATTTTTGTAGCCTTCCTCAAAATATGGTAGCACCATGGTTTCCATCAGAGTCCAGAATTCTTGCATTTTTCCCACATTTGACCCAAATTTATTATTGTTATTATAATTATTATTATTATTATTGAGACAGAGTCTTGCTCTGTTGCCCAGGCTGGAGTGCAGTGGCGTGAACATGTCTCATTGCAGCCTCAACTTCCTGGGCTCAAGAGATACTCCCACCTGAGCCTCCTGAGTAGCTGGGACAACAGGTGCTCACCACCGCACCCAGCTAATTTTTAAATGTTTCATAAAGATGGGGTCTCACTTTGTTGCCAAGGCTGGTCTTGAAACCCTGGGCTCAAGCGATCCTCCCACCTTGGCCTCCCAAAGTGCCTGGATTACAAGCATCAGCCATTGTGCCTGGCTGACCAAAAATTATTACTGAGGACCACCATGACAGCTCCTAGGGTTCTTAGAAATAGGGATGCACATCACTTTCACGGCTGGGCTCCCAGAGACAAGCCTGCAAGCTTCCCTATGATGTGGACGCGTCTTTGTCCAGAGACTCATAGTTGACTCACTCATAGTTGACTCTTCCAGCCCTGGAGGAGGTGAGGTGATAACAGGTACCCCTTTGTGACCAACACTTCAGTGCTGGACTTTCCTTCCCCTGACCATCATCTTACCTCCCACTGCAAGGGCAGGAAGGGGAGAGCTTGGAGGAAAGGACAGTTGCCATCAGGCTGCTCCTCTGAGTTCCCCAGGACAGAATCTGTCGGGCACTTTGCTTTCCTACCACCTGCATGGAGGGATGAATGCATTCATGGGTAAATTCTTTGCAGTCGAAAGTATTGGATAATAAAATACCTGTCTACTTTGTATTTTCACATTTTGAAAAATATACAAACATAACGAAAGTTACTTTGAAGTCCATTAGCAAAAGAAGATTTAATAAGGCAAGATGACTCCTGTGGAAAATCCTGCCTTAGCTTGTGTGCGTGGCAGAAGAGAAGTTCTTCTGATTCCAAAGTGATGCTGGTGTTGGAGTGGAGAGAGAAATTGCCCCTTACCAATTGGTTGTACAGTCGTTCTGATGGGTTAGGAGTGGGCTCCGGTACAATACTGTGCTGTAGGATATGGAGTGAAGTCAGAGAGCTTCACAGATACAGAGCGTTACTGATTCTTGATCCTGAGATTTCCAGGGTAGAAAAAAAATCATTTTAAAAGATCCATTTTTGAGGTGGAAAGGTGGGCAGAAGTTGGTGAGAGAATAGAAGCTAGAAGCAGACCAGGGTAGCTTAGATTCTTCTGCTTTCCTGGGGAGCTGACTTTAAAATCTAAGTGAGATCGAATAATAAGCCTCCTCCCACTTAGAAGACTGCTCCTAACTACCCACTCTCCCTGATGTCTGGGTACCAAGAACATCCATTTCAATGAACAGTTATTTACCTCAGAGACACTATCCTTGAACTTTAAAGAGAAATGATTATCTTGTACCTTAATAGTTCTACCATCATGCTCATTTTGCATAAAGGATGGTCTCAATACCTTACTTTCATTTCAGATGAATTATAGAATAGGAGCCCTTCCTAATCCTCACCTCCAGATGAAATTCAACCAAGCAAGTGTTTTTCAAGGTGCTCAAAACCCGATCATGACCTTGTTCAATTTGGTAAGACCCCCAGGACCACAGCTTTTCGGATGGTGGTTCTATGACATTCTGGTGAATCAGTGGCAAAGGTGGATCTGAAGGCCACTGTTGAGCCTCACTGGCCAAGTTACTGTATCTGACTCAATCAGTTTCTATAGTTTGATGCTACAGATTGGTAACTCTTCTTGCCCATAAACTTGGGGATGGAACAAGCCGTCATTACTTTACCAGGTCATTTGGGAGGATTTGCAAGTGTCTTTTTTAGAGCCGTCCATTCTGGTGCTTCTTTGGGCCATAATTGAAATAAACGAGGCATGCTGTTGTTACATTACGTTTCTGATTCCCTCACGAGAGGAAGGAGACAGATGAACACAGAATAAATAATTTGCTCAGGTCTTTATAAATGCCTACAATAAGTTGATGAAGTGGGTTGGAGGGAGGAGAGAGTTGGAAAGGGCAGAAAAGGGAAGGGGAGAGATGGAGGTACAATCTACATTTCCCCATATTCCCAATTAATTCAGCCTAAAAGTATCACTCTTATTCAGCAGCAGTTAAAATAGGCTGTGATGAGAGCATGACAATTTCCAGCTAAACTAGAGGATAATTAGAAATGCCCTGTAGCAGGCAAGTCAGTGCTTCAATTTATTTGCTGTTTATTACCAAGTCCCTGCCCCTTGGGTGTAATGACTGTAAAACCGCGCCGGCAGCTTCCCCGGGTTTGATTTAGTGCCGTAAATGGTGCTCAGAGAGTAGATTAAGCTGGAATGTGATCAAACCTTATTTGCAATCCGATTATACAAACTGCTCCTTGCACTGACCAGATTGAAGTAATTTCCCTATAGAAACGTTACACTCACTTTGGTGTAAAAATGATTAACATTTCCTGACTGTAGGTCAGCCTTTCACTTCCACTATAATCCTTTATCAGGCAATATGCCCACCTTTCTCCTAGGGTTGTCTCGTTCACATCCTGCGTGGTATTTAACCAACACAGAGCATCTCAACCTAATTTTTAAAAATAACAACAACAAACTCTAAGTAGCCTCTCAGGCTGATAGTGACGAATGATTACAATAAATAAACACTCTGGAAGAAGCAGATTAATAGCATATTTTCTTGCGGTTTGATTGTTCAACATTATTGAACTCACTTAATGATCTAATGGAGAACTCTTATGCACCACCAAAGAAATGTCCCTATCCACTTGGAAAGGTCTGTGGAGGTACTTAGAAACAAGTGGCCTTAACCTCAGACGGGTTGATGTATGGGCACCAGTATCCATCACTGAGCCACCATTTAAATCACTTCAAAAAGTATTTAAATACCAACAGCCACTGCTAATCCTTCCTCTTTTAAATAATTATCCACATAGGATGTTTTGGGTTCCCCGATCCCCCAATTCCCTTTACCATCTCAAGATTTCTGGATGTGAAAGCAGTTCTCATACAATTAGCCTCTAGTAATGAAACACAACTAACTCCATGCTGAACACCGAAAGCAAACCCATGGCTCCTCACGTATTTTTGAGGCGACCAAAGAAAATATTTGAGTCTGAAATTAATTATCATAACCTAACTCCAATACCCACAATAACATGTTTTGTTGTAAAACATACTTAAGCCGATTTTTCTTCAAACATTTTCTGCCTTAACCCTTTAAAAACCATACATACTCTGTAAATGTGTTCCCAGCCTTCAGCTAGATAGTTGCGAAATGTTGAGGGAACAGAGGTTAATTCTGCTAGAGTATTTCACTTAGAGTATTTCTAAGTAATTTAAAAAGATGCAGATGGCATGAAACCAAAAGAGCCACACTTAGATATATTCTTTGTATAGCATTTTTTTATGACATGTAAATGGTATAGCAATGACATGTGTGCAGATTGGAAGAGGGAACTACTTTTTGTATTTTCTCCATGCCAGAAAAGACTGTATTTCTCAAGGTCAGGAAGCTTCAGGATAACAAAACCAATGTAATTTTTAGCCGTGTTGCTGATTTTCTTTGGAATTTACAGTCCACAGAATGTGTAGGAAATGACCTGACACACTTGAACTCAAAGCTTCAGAGGCAGAGGTATGCATTCTTTTCTTTCCAGGGATCAGGAAACATTTTGGAGACAGAAAGTACAGTATGGTAGAACTGAATTTGACTCTTCCCAAATGATGTGTGCATTTGTGTGCATACGTGATGGGTTTATATTAACAGTTACAAGTCAGCAAATAGATAACAAGAAATATCTTCCTGGTTTTTTGTTTGTTTTTAACCATTTCCTCTTATAGCAAGGATTCGTTAGATAGAAATTAGGTTCTACTAAAAGCCATTATAAAATTCTTGCTTTTTTTTTTTTTTTTGGTTACAAAAACAACACTCTTAGAAACACTGAGGGAAAAAAAACAGTGAAATTAAAATAAACTGAATGAACGTACTAAGGCTCCACTAAGGAAATAAATTCTGCCTGTAGATTTTAGAAACAACAATGAAAACAAATCAACAAACAGCCCTCACAGCAAGCCACCATCTGTGTCCATTTGCTTTGGGTTCTGACACACAGAACACATGGGAAAGAGAACAGGACAAGCCTGAGCAGCTAGGATCACAACCCTTGTCGTAATGACACCTGCACGTACAAACCTCAGCCCCCTCGGGTGAACAAAGATGCCGGTTGCCTCCTCTAACCGTCATTATTATAAACTAGGATTGTAATTCCAGGTCGCTACGTCAGACTAGTTTTATGTCAAGAAACTCAGCAGAGCAGCAGAGTTGGGAGGCTCTAGGCATCTAGTCTCTCAGGGAGAAACAGAAGATGAGCCCGCCCTGGTGAGCCAGTATCAGCAGACGGTATCTGATGCTTGCCTCTCATTTGGTCCTGTCGTGAGACTTGGACAGATGGGGCTTGCGGAGCAGCCATCCCGCCTGAAATGAGCAGGGGTCCGTTCCCAGGTAGCTTGGCAGGGAACTCAGCAGCTGTACAGGGAACCAGCACAGATGCACAAGAACACAGGTGAGGGAAGGAGAGCTCGCACTCAGACTGCTAGACGGACAGTGTCTCTCTCCTCCCTATTCTCACCTCGCCACCAGCCTTCTCAGCAGCCTTCTTGGAATGGCCAGGTTTTCTTTCTGTGACACTCTCAGTACTTGTAACTTTTGCTAATATGAAAATGTCGGAATAAAGAGGATGCTAATTTGGAAGAGCAGGTAAAGAAAATGAACGTGTATCAAGGAGAATCCAGGGGATGTGATTGCTAACAACTCATTTCAGAGGTGCTCCCAAAATATAGAATGTTTCCTGTACGTTTATTCTTAAATTATCCCACCTTCAGGGAAAAATGCAAGGTTGAGGCAAGATGTGAAATTTATCTCAAATGTGACAGCTCTGAAGCTGTCTTATGAATAATGCTTTGTTGGCACAAATAAAATATTTTCACATTGAATGTAAAGGGCAGAGTCTGTTTCCACTTCTGCCCAAGGTCCCTGAGGTCTTCCTGTTTCATGTTATGCATTTTTACAGAGTGTGCTGACTGGCTAATTTTGTGGTGCCATGTATAAAATAAGAAGCATATGTATTATTTCCAACCTATAAACTCTTGCATTCAAATATCATAAAAATCACTGATTTGGAGGAGGACATACATATTAATAGTGCTTAGTTTTCTGATTTTTCATGCCATCCAACTAAGAAAACAGATCAGAGGTTTCGGTCATTGAAGTGATTTACATATCTCTATTGGCAGATAGCTGCCCCTAATTAAACCTTTAAAACTAATTATTGAATTAAAAGATGAATTATTTTGAAAACACACAAAATTGTGAGCCATGTTACATAAGTGACAAAATTATAATCAGAGCCCAGTGTCTTTATCCTTCAGATCTATTCTGTATAATCATCAAAATGCTACTTGAGGTGATGGCTATCACTTTTCACAGTGCAGCTCCTCTCTGCCTGCCGTTGAACTTGATGGTGCAGCAGCATTCACTGAACACAAACTTTCACAGGATCCCCCACCGCTCCAACAGGGACACAGGATTCACCTAGCTCAGCACCTTTCGATATGTTACGTGACTTTTCAGATAACCCTGGTTTCTCTCTGGTTGCCGCTGATGCCAGACAAACATAAATTGTTTTTGAAGTAGTTTTCAATTATACAGGAAGTTTCGTTTTTATTCCTGGTAGCTTGAGAGTTCCTGACGCTGATTCATCACTGAATAAACGTAGGCAGCCTTGCTGCAAAAAAAAAAAAAAAAAAAAAAAAAAAAAAAAAAAAAAAAAAAAAAAAGAAACAAAACAGAGGGAAACGTTTCCTGTCTCTGTCTGTCTCTCTGTCTCTCTGTCTCTCTCTCTCTCTCTCTCTCTCTCTCACTCACTCTCTCTCTCTGTCACTCTCTGTCTCTTCCTCTTCCTTCCTCCTTTCTCTGTTCCCCCTCCCTATCTGGATGCATTATGTTTGCTTTATAAAAAACAAAACAGGCCCACCTATTTTGTGAAATAGCAGACGAAAGGAACAAAGAGGAAAAAGAACAGGAGGACTAGGGAAGTTTGGACAAAAAAGTTTAGTGTCAGAAACTTAGAAAGTGTAAAGACAGGATTCCAGCAGCCGTTTTTACATCCACATTATAGCGACAGCGTGAATGGACCACAGAACACAAACACTTAACTGGTCCAGAAATTCAAACCCACATTTTCTGACTTCCACTGCATAGTACTTGTGACAGAGGCTATTCAAGCCAACATCACAGGTGTTTTCTCTTGTCTTAAAAACAAAAGAGGCTCTGTGCTACGGAACTTTGTATAACATGTCATTAAATGTCAGTGGCGCAGAACCACTGAAATTACGCTCGGCTCCTTAAAAATGGAAGGCTTTTCGGGTGTGACTTCACCAATCCTTGCCTTCACATTTAACCTAGATATGCGATGCTGGGTTTGAACTTGAGGTTTTCCATGTGGCTTTTTTTTTTTTCCCCCATCTTTCCAGTTTCTGGAATGCTCTGCCCTCCCTTTAACACACTGGGTTATGCATGTGTATGTTATAAATGTGTTTATGTGTTTAGCTGGAATTCGGTGTCTCTTTTTGATATGTTTGCAGCCATCTCATTTTAATGCTTCTGCAGAAACTTTGTGAATTCATTACAAAGTAATGGCCCTGAATGACTACATTGCTAAACCCCACTCTCATCTGAATGAAAATTTGGTGTCCCTCTGTGGCTTTGACGCCTGCTAGAATGGCATAATAAAAGTACTAGCTGCATCTGTGGTAGGTTTCTATGCAGGTTTTCAAGACCCTCTGGTCATTATTTTACCAATGGGGAAACTGAGGTGTCAAATGTCATGCCAGGAACCATATCCAAACATCATCCTGATTTGCTCTGTTTGTTTAATGTACCTTCTTTAGTAACCAGGAAATTTCAGGACTTCCTGACGTTGTGACTAATGGGCTCGTTTGGCAAGCTGGGGCACAATTCAATTTTTGAAGTGAGGTGACAGGCATCAGATGAGGTGGCTCACACAGCATTGGACTTACAATTTAGGAGGTGAATTCATCATAAGCATGGTGCCATCTATTTTGGACTATGTCTTGCATACAGCTTTATGGGAACATTTGTCAGGCAAAAGTGTAATAATGGCAAACTCTAAGCCTTTTATTTTAAATTAGATTGGTGTGATGTGATGCTGATGGGAGTGAGAGTACTGGCCTCATCCTGTGCAGGCTGTGCTGAGGACAGCCTGGTCTGCCACGCTCCTCGAGTAGCATTTTGTGTGTGTATCAGGGTCTCCCTTCTGGGGCACAGCAACAAAGAGAAGTTGCTAAGGACAAGAAGCAGGTGCGGAAATGCATCTCCCATTGGAACAGCCCTGGGCTTACTCCAATGGCTGAGAGAGGTGCTATGGCCAGTCCTCCCAGAGCTCTGCAGCTGCAGTTGGGGGTGGACAGTCTCGAGCTTGTCCTGCGTGATAACGGCTGTGAAAGCCAGCCAACGGCTGCCCAGCAACGCGGAGCTGCAGAAGGCCTGAAAACATCCAGCCTCACCAACATTTCCGCAAAGCGCTTACATAACCCCTTCCTGCCAGCGGCTTCCTCAGGACACAGCAGCAGATTCCCTCTTCCCTGGATCGCCTGGCCAAGAGAACACACGTGCCTCTGCTTGCAGGCCAGCGTTTCATCCACCGGCCCGTATCCCATGAATCTATCCAAACGCTGCAGAACACAGAGAAATGACTACAGAGAATTGGTCCAACTTGACTCATTTTCATGCAGTCAAAAAACTTGAGAAGGGTTCTTTGGGTTTATCTAAGCGAGCACCCATACTTTTAGAAAGGGAAAACTGGGGCCTGTTAACTTCCAGGGTCAGAAGTCACAATACTTGTTGTGGAAGAAGTGCATCTGGCATCCACATCTCCTGACCTTGTGATGTGTTTATTGCATGCTGGGTTTCCTGATGAAAGCTTAGGACATTAACTCAAAGCATATTTCTTTTCCACTATATGTGGAATCTCTAGAGAACCATATCTCCTACCTCTTAGTCCCTAACACCTAGCAGAGGACCAATTACACTCTATTGTTTATTCAGTAACAATTTATTGGGCCTGGCATGGTGGCTCACACCTGTAATCCCAGCACTTTAGGAGGCCAAGGTGGGTGGATCAACTGAGGTCAGGAGTTCAAGACCAGTCTGCCCAACATGGTGAAACCCTGTCTCTACTAAAAATACAAAAATTAGCCAGGCATGGTGGCGGACGCCTGTAATCCCAACTACTCAGGAGGCTGAGGCAGAAGAATCACTTGAACCCAGAAGGCAGAGGTTGCAGTGAGCTGAGATAGCGCCATTACACTCCAGCCTGGGCAGCAAGAGCAAAACTTCATCAAAAAAAAAAAAAAAGGAAGAAACAATTTATTGAGCCTACCCTAAAGGCTGGACACAGGGTCACCAGGCAGGCAGGGTCACCAGGCAGGCATGGCCTCTGCTCTCCCTGAGCCCACACACTACAATACCCAGAGTATAAGTCATTTTTGAAGGAATGGCTGCAGATTAGTTTTTTAGCTGCCTACAGTATAGGCAAACTACCATATGTTGGTATTGGCTGACCTATTGACAAAATCAAAATAAAATAAGGCTTGAAGTGGAAAACATTTAAATCCCCTAGCTGAAGTAGAATCTGTTCTTAGTTCTTTTTAGAAATTGATGTTGATGAGCCATCTAGCTAAATGAAACAACAAAAGACGATTGTAACTGGCTTTCAAATGTTTACTATTGCAATAGATTGTTTTTCTAGAATCATGCTGTTTTTCAGTGAGTATGGCATTCCTCTCTACTGAGAGTGGCTAGGATGGTGGGCAATGGTAACAGAAAGGCTTGCTGACAGCTGGGTAAAAGCAATATGGGGTTAAGAATAATAATAATGAACGTGGGGGGACTGGGGAATTGCATGGCCTTAGCTGCATTTGCTAAAGGTTCTGGACTTTGTTTAGTAGTTCCTTTCAAATAATGGCTGTATACAGAGCAAATGAGGTACCTCAACGGATTGCTAGGGATGGGCAAAGTCCCCTTGTCTTCCATCGTGCAGCCTGTCTCCTTTCTCCACCAAGAGCAGCAACTGGTTTGGCAGGAGACCAGTTTGATTGGCTGTGGTTGGAAATGGAGAACAGGAATTGGGCTGTATTTGCAAGTTTGTGTGATAATATAACAGTGTACACTGGCTTTGCACACAGCATATTTTACAAGGAGATGTGTGGTCTCTATGAGATGGGGGTGGGAACATAAAACAGGAAAAGCAGAACCATCCCCAAATCCTATAAACTAGCCAGGGACAGAGCCTGCTGTGCTCATTACATGAGCAGATTCCAAAGGCTTCCAGAAAATTCATTTCTACCTTTTCTAACAGTCTGTTTCAAGATTACTCTTTATTTTCTTGATGGACTTAAAATGGATATGTAGAATTGGCCCAGAAAAAACATTAAGGAGAAGTTTGTCCTACAGAGCTTTCCGACTGGTACTCCATGTGCCTGGTCCCCCAACAGGGTCTTTTCTAATTCCAGCTTCCTGTTCTTCCTCCTGCCTGGTGGCAACTGACTGGGCTGAGACATTGTGTTAATGTGTAAGGTAGTAATAACAGAATGCTGACAAGTAAATGTGCTACCTCTTTCCTCTGGCCAGCATACATACACCTTGAGAAGATTCTCTGGAGCCAACGTACTCACTAGAAGGAACTATTCCAATGGGGGTGATTTCCAGTACGGTGGCTGGATAACCTTCAAATCACACCCCAAAGAGAGCGGCAAACTCTTCAATACACAAGGACAACCCTGTATGCAGCAAATTTGTCACTTCAGTGATGGTTGATAACGTGTATGTGTGTGTGTGTGTGTGTGTGTGTTGGAAGGATAGAATTGATAAAGTTTTGATTGAACAAACCCTGCTTGTTCATAAAAAAGAACGAGATCATGTATTTTGCAGAAACGTGGATGGAGCTGGACACTATATCCTTAGCAAATTAACGCAGGAGCCGAAAACCAAATACCACATGTTCTCACTTATAAGTGGGAGCTAAATGATGAGAATTCATGGACACAAAGAGGGGAACAACAGATGCTAGGGCCTACTTGGGGGTGAAGGGTGAGAGAAGGGAGAGGATCAGAAAAAAAAAACGAGCGGGTACTAAGCTTAATACCTGGGTGATGAAATAATCTGTACAACAAACCCCTGTGACACAAGTTCACCTGTATAACAAACCTGCACATGTACCCCGAACCTAAAATACAAGTTAAAAAGCACCCTGCTTGTGAAGTGATCATCTTCTCCAAGGCTTTGATGGGATTGCCATTCCTTTTGGAGCTAGGGAAAGAACCTTCTGGGTCTTCCACCATATACATATACAATGTTCTAATCACTGTCTACATTGTGGTCCTGCTATGGGCAAGGTGGTTGGAAGAGAAGAGCCTCAGGCATAAGTGGCTATTTCCTCCAGAAAAACAGAGCAGAAGGAACACCAAACCCTGTTTACTGGGACTTGCTGCCTTACCCAACCTGTTTCTCCACTTAACTACCAGAGTCAGGGCCCTTTGGGGGCTTTGAGCATGGGATGGGGCCAGACGACCCACTGACGTGTAGAGTTGGGGAGTATGTGGTCAGGAAAGCAGCCACCCCTCCTCTCTGTCCACATAGAGTGCCAGAGCCCACTTCTTACTAATCAGACTGTCTGCCATGACATCAAATGCCTTGTGCCCTTTTCCTACAACTTAATACTTTGGTCAGCCACTCTTGGGGAAATAATTCTAAAAGTGGGCTTGCAAGCTTTTCCATTAGAAGTACATTATATGGGTAAGTTACTTAGGAAACTGCAGATTTCTCTTTAGGCTTCTTTTGTTAAATTTCTCAGAAGAAACAGCTTTCTATATTCTCTGTCAGAAATGCAAAAGCAAACGGATTTATGAAGGGAGCATTCTGTGGACAAGTAAATTGCACATGGCAATTTGGGGCAACATTTTCTTGTATTTCTGCTAGTTCTCTGAGTTCTTAGATAAATTGCAGAGCCCTGAAATTATGGGGAAGTAGAAAATAACATGAATCTACTTTTCTCTGTAAGGCTACCACTAGAACTTAAGCAAACCAGTCAAAGATTTCCAGTGAAATATTTAAAAGACTCATTGCAATGCCGTCTAAGAGATGCTAGAGGTCATTGTCCAGGCAAAAAGAATAAAGTCATCTTGTTGTCTTCTCTCTGGAATTACAAATGTTGCAGAAGTATAAGTCTCTCCTTCCGTTTTATCCTTGTTAGGTTAAATTCTGACTAACAAATTTCTTATGAGAATATCATATAATGATGCTCCAATCATTTTCTTAAATAATATCAAAAATTTTTCCTAAAGTGTTTTGCCTAATTCAAATAAATAAATTCAAACTTAATAAGCAAAGATTTAAAATGTTAATACTCATTGTTGGTGAAGATACTGTGAATTGGGAACACTTGTTAAATACTTATATGTCTATGAATTCATTCAACTTTTTAAAATAGAAAAATCTAGAAATAATACTTATTTTTAAACCTTTCATAAAGCACATGGTCATGCCTTTTGCACTGATATCTCATTTAAGAATCTGTCCTAAGAAAATAATCAAGGGTAACTAAAGGTAATGTTCAATACTATTTATTGTAGCATTATTTTTAACAGTGAAGAAATGGAGAATGTAATTCCCTTTTAGAATCCTATGACTTTCAGAGAAATAAAGCTTCTTCAAATTATTTAGGATAGAAACTTGATTAGAGCTATGGTAACCAGGATGATTGTTTAAATGACAGATTTAAACAAGACTCATCCTTCATAGAATCTGATTCAGAAGGATCTTCCTTCTTCTAACTATAATCACTTTCTGTTGTAGTGAGGCTAAGATTTCAGGAAATGATAATCTGAGGTTATTATGATGGGCACTGCTTGTAAAAACAAACAAACAACAACAAAGCAAAACAAAACAAAACAAAAAAGCAAAGGAAAGAAGCACCAGGAACAGATAGTTCAGGAGACAAGAATACCTCTAGCTAAGGGTAACCATGGGAGCCTACTGTCCTTGTGACTCACTTCTCTTTGTCCCTGAGTCTATGGTGACTGTCTTTTCTGAGTCTTTGGTATTCCCTCTGCCTCATGAATTCTGCTCAACTTTTTTGTTTTGTAAACCGAGCCAGATTTTATGCCCTAAGCAAGTGACACAACACCAGAAATGGGAGTCACTGAGATCCACTGGGCTCAGGTGAGTGAGAGCTGTCTCAGTCGAGAGGTCATCTGCTTTGCTTCTCTCAAGTCTAATTGACAGAACTGCAGAGTTCGTTCATCAGAGCTGACTGTGCCAGGTTTTTAGAGCCTACATGTTTCCTAATAAAGAGATCTGTGAACCATTGTTTATCCTCTTTATACTGTTATTAAAGGGTGAAACTGTTAAAATATGCTTTCTGGATCACTCCAGGAAAAACTAGGTTGAGTTTTATAAACTTTTCAGCTTGAGGTTTTACCACAATGAATGTCATATTCTGATGCTAGCATTCAGGTTTTACAGAAAAGTACACAAATCATATGTGTCCAGCTTGGTGAAGTTTTAGAAAATTGAAACACCCATGTAACCACTAGATTAAAACAAAAAATAGAACGTTACTACAATCTCAGAGTTTCCTTCATGCCCCCCCCCTCAGTCATTATCCTGCCATTCTGACATCTTCCAGCCTAAATTGGTTTTGCATGTTTTTAAATGAATGTAAATGGAATCATACAATATATACTCTTTTTTGTTGCTAGGCTTATTTCTCTCAGCACTACATTTGTGAGATACATTTATATTGTGATATGTAGCTGTGGTTTATTTTCATTAGTTTATTACACTAATAAACTACAATTTATCCATTTTACTATTGATGCACATTTGGGTTATTTCCAACTTTAGGTTATTTTCAACTTTTTGCATAGTGTTATGGGAATTCTAGACATTATTTTAGTGTACATGGGTAAATATTTCCATTGGGTATATTCCTAGGAATAGAATTGCTGAATCATAGACTATATACATGACCAGCTTTAGTAGATATGTCCTAACAATTTTCTAAAGTGGTAAACCAGCTTACTTTTCCCCTAGAACTGTATGAGAGTTTCAGTTGCTCCACATTCAGAATTCTCAGCTTGAAAACAATTTGTCATTCTGGGATATATATATATAGTATCACATTGTGGTTTGAATTTGTATTTCCCTGATGAATGATGAGGTTGAGCACCTTACATATTTAGTTGTTATTTGGTTTTCTTAATTTTGTGATGTGCTTATTCAAGTCTTTTGCCCATTTAAAAAAATTGTGTTGTCTTTTTTTTCTTATAGATTTGTAAGAGTTCTAAATATATTCTGAATATAAGTCTTCTGTCAATTATGTTGATTGCAAATATTTTCTCTCCATTCTTAGGATGGTACCTTCAGATGAACAATAGTTCTTACTTTTAATAAAGCCCAGGTTATTTTTTCCCTTTATGTTCCATTTAAGAAACATCTCTATCCAAAAGTAAGATATTTTTCTATGTTATCTTCTAACAGTGTTATTGCTTTAATTTTCCCATTTCTATCCAAAATCAACTGGAGTTGAATTGTGTGTAAGGTGTGAGGTAAGAGTGAAGGTTCCATTTTTCCATGTTGATATTCACTTGACTTGAATTATGATATTTCTTGACTTGTTTGCTTTGTGGCTTTTACTGCCAGTTTTCTCTACTTCTCAGACACATTCCTGTGAACTATTTTCCTCTGCTTTGCATTTACACTCCCAACAAGATACTCTTCCTGAGGGTATTAATCACTGCTCCTGGATATAGTGTCTCTTTTGAACAATATTTGTTATCAGGTGGTAGTCTCTCCATAGTTGTGATAAACGCACCATAGAAATGTAATATATAGGGGAAGCTGGATGAGGGGTAGATGGTAATTCTCTGTAGTATCTCTTCAACTTTTCTGTAAATCTAGAGCTAGTCTAAAATTAAAAGTTCATTAAAGAAATTCTGCTTCTCTAAAAGAAATCAGAAAAATCAAGTTACCATCCAGGTACAAGTTTGTCCTTGATTTTTGTATTCGTTCCTCAGTTAAAAGCCTTGAAGTTGGATATGCATCTATTTTTAAGATTTGTTTTCTTCCTTAGTGAAGAAGACTTATTCACAAAGCAGCAGGTAAATATTCAGTATTTGATTTCTCTACACAGAATCCATGAAGCTAATTTATGGTCAGCCTTAAGCCACTGGACTCGCAGAATCACCTATTCAGGATGACATTCTCGTTATATTGTGTAATTACCATCATGATATCTATTCAGCAATGGCAATTAAGAAAGCCCATGGGGTTTGATAATAGTAGCACAAACCCAGTAAACTTGGGCTCTTCCTACAGTGATCTTGGGTTTGAGGTCTACTTCAACCATGGCCTGCAGCTGCCTTATCAAAATGTCATTCTTATCCAGGTAGTCCTGGTAATGCTCAGGTTCCTGACACAACTGCTTTCTTCAATAGTGAACAAGGATTTCATTCTGCAGTTTAATATTTATTAAGTCCTTATATTATAGAAAGCACTGGCTCATATCTTAGGTGTCCAATCACAGTGCGTGTCCAGGATGGCCAAGACATAAGCTCTCTCAGGATACCACACTGTAATATTATTTTGTTCCATAAGTGTCTAGAATGTACCATGTCTTAAAAACACTTGGTGGGGAGCATCTGTGATGTAGGGGTGGCTGCACCATGCAGTGGAAAAAGAAGGAGCTTCGCAGTTGAACAGATACGGGTTTTAACTCCAGTTCCTGCATTTACTTGACCCTGGGCGAGATACTTAAACTCTCTGAGTCTCAGTTGCCTTATCTAGAAACAAGAGTTCTATTGTCTCCCTGGAGTACTACAGCCTCAATTGAGAGTGAATGTGAGTGCCAGGGACATTCGCAATTTTTCAGTAAGTGGTTTCTTAAGATTATTTCCTGATGGGCCACGAGCTGTGTTAGAGGTTTCCACAGATGACTAATATATAAAAAAAAGTAGTGTTCTCTTCAGGGGCTCTCAATTCAGATGACAAAGGCAGTCACGCAAAAGAATAATGATGATTCAGTGTACTCAGTGGAGAGAGCAACCAGCTTCGAACGGCTTCTCAATGCCACCTTGAATTAAGTCACTGTCATTAGAGTGAGTATGACTGTGGGGGGAAACATAGTTAACACATTACGACCCATTAATAATTGAACATGGGTCCAGGTGATTGAGCAAAGAGCCGACATCATAGACTCATGGCCCTGAGGCAATGGTTCAAGATGGGTGTATTAGTCTGCTCTTATGCTGCTAATAAAGACATACCCAAGACTGGGTAATTTATAAAGGAAAGAAGTTTAATGGACTCACAGTTCCACATGGCTGGGGAGGCCTCACAATCATGGTGGAAGGTGAAGGAGGTGCAAAATCACGTCTTACATGGCAGCAGGCAAGAGAGTGCGTGAGGGGAACTTCCCTTTATGAAATCGTCAGATCTCATGAGAATCATTCACTATCATGAGAACAGTATGGGAAAGACCCAAGGCCATGATTCAGTTACCTCCCACCAAGTCCCTCCCATGACATGTGGGAATTATGGGAGCTACAATTCAAGATGATATTTGGGTGGGGACAGAGCCAAACCATACCACTGGGTGTCCAGTCTAAAGACATATGAACCACACTGCACAAGATGCGTGTCCCAAAGAGGATGCTTCCCCTTGCTGCTGCCTTGCAAGCACTGAAGGAGAGAAGGAAGAAAGGAGGGTCATGGGTGTGACATTCATTCTTTCCTTTAACAAACATGTGTCCAGCTCCTTCCATGTGCCTGACTCTGAGTTAATGGGTATTCATCCACTATCAATATGCTCATCAGGTCAGAATGTCCTTGCCTTCATGATGCCTATGTTAATAAATAGGCAGATGGTAAGAACTGCTATGAAAATGGCCTAAGATTAAACTGTCCCTGGCCTAAAGATTTTCCAGTATCTAGTTCTCACTGTATAACTGAAAGGATCCTGAGCAAATATTGACTGAATATCTCCTGCTCATGAATCTAGAATGAATATGCTTTGATAATGGTGCCCACTAAATAGATTGGTTGAATCCCCTGAATGAATGGGCCTTCCCCGAAGGCTGTAGAATTTGATGGAAACCGCATCGGACCTAGAGTCCAAAAGGATATTTAACATGCTGCCCATTTGCCATATTAGAGCCAGGCTTCCAAAGCTAAAGCACCATGAAGAGTGGAATAAATCACTGAGATTACTCTACCTTCTCTCAGCACTCTGCTTTTCTCTCTTGTGCCCTCTTTCTGCCTGATCCAAATCGCTTTTGCTTAAATTGCTTGGAAAAATTACCTAACTTTTCCTTTTCCTTTGACTACAGAAATGTGGTCCATCACACTTAGCCAGTTTCTAGAACAATTCGTTCTGTCTGCCCACTCAGTAAGTGGTGGCTGACCAAGTGAAAGTATTCCATATCTGACATCAATGTTTTGGACAACCAAACTCGGGGCTAAAACCCGAGGTCATAATCAACATTTAAGTAAATCATATTTTTTTAAATATGGAAAATAAGTGTCAGTCTGTAAAAGTTAGTTCTGATCAATTATTAGCTACCAGTTATAGTAAATCACCTAAAATTGTATTGCAATAGTATTCTCACATACACACATTAGAATGCAGAAGCAGTGTGTCTTTTCTCAAATTGTTGCTATTACTTTGATCTTTCAGAATATCAACTAGCATTCTACAGCAAATGCATGATACAGATTTTAAAAAGACATTTAATAAGCCACAGTTAAGAGTTTTAATTATATGCAACCAATTGTTAGAGGAAGATCTGATTTCTTGTCTTTAAGCAAACCAAACCTCAGTTCCCACATCATGATTATGAAGGCCTAGAACCACAAAATTCTGTTATTTCTAATACATGGTGAAAACTAACTTGAGTTCGATAGAATAAAATCTAACAGAGTTAGTTGCATAGAACTGTTCAGTATAGCCAGGTTAAGTTTGTGATGGGAATAATTATTTTAACTATTAATTTGTGAAGATGAAACACAAACTATTTAAAAGGTATAAAGAACCTTAACAAGAAGAAACTCCCGGCAATGAGATTGTGCACATAAAAACTAAGATCAATTGTTTCCCCATTACATAATATTTCACTGGTTTCAGGTCAAATGACCAGTGCTATTATGAGTCACCAAAGCAAATATTGTTTTATTACCATGTATGCATAATAACACTCTTAATTACCTTCCTTCCAATGACTTTTAAATTGTTGGTTTTCCTCTAGGTATGGCATGAGTGTGTTACTGTTTCTCCTAGGGTAAGGAGGGATGTAAAAATGTTGTCTAAAACAAAGAGACTCATCAGATATTTCAAACCACTCTGTATTTGTAAGCACATTTATCATATCTTGTGTTAAGTAGTAACGTTTCCTTCAAAGAACTCCAAGGACCAACAAATCTAGTTAAAATAAGTGTGGCCATATTCAAAGAGCTCTTCAGTGAAAGAAAATGACAAACTGTTCTCTATGTCTGATCACCATAAAATAGAAAAAATATGTACTTAGGATTTAGACTTTTAGTAACAGAAAGAATTTCTTGAGTGTGTCAGAAATTGATTAACTTAGCCGGGCGCAGTGGCTCACACCTGTAATCCCAGCACTTTGGGAGGCTGAGGTGGGCGGATCACCTGAGGTCAGGAGTTTGAGACCAGCCTGGCCAACATGGTGAAATCCTGTCTCTACTAAAAATAACAAAATTTAGCCAGGTGTGGTGGCGCAGGTCTGTAGCCCTAGCTACTCAGGAGGGTGAGGCAGGAGAATACCTTGAACGTGTGAGGCGGAGTTTGCAGTGAGCCAAGATCATGCCACTGCACTCCAGCCTCTGTTTCAAAAAGAAAAAGAAAAAGAAATGGGTTAACTTATTTTAATAGAATGAAGGGAGCGAGGTCCTACAAGGATGACATATTAGACAGTAATTGTATAGTGTGTGAGATGGGAGGAATTGGGGACACGTGACAGGAGAGGAGGGTTGCATGGCAGGATGCATCAGTAGAAAGTTCTGGAAGATGTGCATCTGATCCCAAGACATACCTGTCTCACTTTGCTAACCAAAAATGCATTTCAGTTGCCTTCCCTCCTTGGAGAACTACAGGGGTGCACGATAGGGCCCTCAGAGAGCCATGCCTCTGTCGGAAGACTGAGGAGGACAACCAGGACAGCTGCCTTGAGGTCTCCATGTGGCTGCGACACCACATCCATCTGTGGGGTTCAGCGTGAAGGACACTGGCAGAGGCTGCTGGAGGAAGGCGGGTCCTGTTTCACCTGGGCCAGGCCTGCATAGAAGCAGAGAGTAGGAGAGTCCACTTAGCCTGTTTTCTTTTTACAAGTCTCAAAGATATATCAGTGGCCACATTTTAAATTTTTTATCTGAAAAAAGAAGCATGGTCTTGCTCTGTTTCTGCCGCAGCTGCTTGCGCTGGCCCTGGTCACCCAGACTGGCTGCCTTTACTATTTTGCCGGCACACTTGTTCATAGTTCCATAGTAATGCTCCTGTTCCATAGACATTTCCGCCACTGGGAGACCCTTGAGGACAGGGGTGGGTCTTCCTGTTGTAATGGACAGCTTAGCAGATGTTCTACATGTGTGTGTGCCCATGTGTATACACATATATATATATAAAATGAAGTTGCTGCCTGCCGGTTGTAGTGGCTCACACCTATAATCCCAGCACATTGGGAGGCCGAGGCGGGTGAATCACTTGAGATCAGGAGTTCAAGACCAGCCTGGCTAACATGGAAAAACCCTGTCTCTACAAAAAAAAATAGAAAAATTAGCCAGGCATGGTGGTGCACACCTGTAGTCTCAGCTACTTGCAAGGCTGAGGCAGAAGAATTGCTGGGACCCAGAAGGTGGGGGTTGCAGTGAGCCAAGATCACAACACTGCACTCCAGCCTGGGTGACAAAGTGAGACTCTGACTCAAAAAAAAAAATAAATAAATAAAATAAAATACAATGAAGTTGCTGGGACTACAAGCCAATTTTTCTTATCTGTAATAGTGTGATAATGATAATGTGTGTGTATATATGTATATATATAATTTTCTATGAACCAGACACTGGGTGGGTATTTTATGGATATGATCTCATTTATCTCAACCCTGTGAGGTAGGGCACTGTTATTGTTTCGTTTCTTTTGTTTTTTTGAGACAGGGTCACCTAGGCAGGAGTGTAGTAGTGCCATCTCAGTTCACTGTAGCCTCACCTCTCGGGCTCAGGTGATCCTCCTGCCTCAGTTTCCCAAGTAGCTGGGACTACAGGTGTGCATTACCACGCCTGGCTAATTTTTTGTGGTTTTTTTTTTTGGTAGAGATGAGGTTTTGCCGTGTTGCCCAGGCTGGTCTTGAACTCCTGGGCTCAAGCTATCCTCCTGCCTCTGCCTCCTAAAGTGCTGGGATTGCAGGCGCGAGTCACTGTACTTGGCCTATTGTCTCTTTCAGAGGTAGGATGCTGCAACTAGTGGAGGTTGAAGAACTTCTCCAAAGACACACTCATGGGAGGTGGCAGAGCCAAGATTCAAAACACATCAGTGACAGCAAAGAAAGATGCCCCTTGTATCCACTCTGTGATTCCAGCATGCCCCACCTCCCAACAGTGACCTCCAAATCCAATGCTGTGACACTATGGGATGTGACCGTCTCACTTGATCATCAGCTTGATGACTTCCTCTGAGGGGTTGGAAGTGAAGTGAAAATGCCTCGGCCTCCTGTAGAAGGCAGTTTAGGAGAAACACAGCAAGGGGAGGTTGGACCCTGGGATCAGCCTCACTCACCCCCACGCACCTCCTCTGAACATCAGCACGTTTGCGTGGGCACCTACACGTGTGCACTCATATCCTGTCCTGTTTCCGAAGGAAGCCTAGACAACTTGAGAAGATTCCAAAAATACAACAAAATAAAAGAAAATGTATTTTGATGATTCATAGAAAAAAACAGAAGTTAGGAATGTGGCTAATATAAAAACATTTATTTTAAATTTCTGTGTACTTGCTAACGTGGAACCTAAGTTAGCCTCAAATCCTTCAGTTCCAATATAAAATGGGAACCCTGCCCATTTATTAATACATGATCCACAGAGTCCATGGTAAAACCAATCAACTCTTACTGATATTAAGACCAGGGGAAAAAATTCTACCTAGGGAAATTGTTTTCTGTGCAGGATGATGGACACTGTCCCCACCAGTAATCTCACAGTAGACACAGCAATGAACCTCATTGGGATCTTTCTTCTAATTCAGTGACTGAATTAGCTGGGCACAGTGTCTTACACCTGTAACCCCAACATTTTAGGAGGCCAAGGCAGGAGAATCCCTTGAGCCCAGGAGCTTGAGATCAGCCTGGGCAACATAGTGAGACACCGTGTCTACAAAATCTAAAAATATAGCTGGGCATGGTGGCATGTGCCTATAGTCCCAGCTACTCAGGAGGCTGAGGCAGGAGGATCGCTTGAGCCTGGGAAATTGAGGCTGCAGTGAGCTATGATGGTGCTACCACACTCCAGTCTGGTGGACAGAGCAAGACCCATCTCCAAAAAAAAAAAAAAAAAAAAAAACAATAAATGAGTTAAAAGCCATTTTCTGCTGTTCACAGTTTAGCCAAGAAAATGCCTACTGGCAGCACCAAGATTCTTATTAGAAAACAACAAAATCACCAAAAAACAAATTTGTTCTAACATTGAAAGTCTGGGCTTCAAATATATGCTCCCTGCCACCTGATTCTGCACATGATCCTACCCAGCCAGCTTGGCCACTGAGGTCATGGGCTCCCCCAGCCCTCCCACCCGCAGGGATGCAAGAGGCTCTTGGGCCTGCAACAGGCTCCTTCCCTTCTCAGCAGGGGTCTTGTGATGGCATGGGCCACTGTCCACAGAAGAGTGCTCTGTTCTCTGTTTCTTTCTTCTTGTTGCCCTGTCCATAACCAAGAGAGCTGAGAGCTGAGGAGTTTAATGGCCTAACACACCAGCAAAGCCTACAGCAAAGCCTGCAAGACCTCAATTTATTTTGCTTTGCTATCTTCACAACGTTAGCGTATACCGTTCTGCTGTGTGTTTTGTTGGGGTGTGGTTTCTACTTTGGTCTCACTCTCCTGTTCCTCAATTTATTTTTCTTCAAAGTTTTGAACGGTGTGCAGCAGGCTTAGAATTTGATGACTGGGGTTAAAGTCCTGCATTTCTCCTTCCACTGCCCTTCTGTGGAATATGGTGGCCTTAACGCCTCACTCCCAGTGGGACTGTGAGTAATAAATGATGTGATGTGGGTAGAAACAACCAGCACAGTCCCTGGCACAGAGTAGGTGCTCAATAAATATACTTAAAAGAACAACTTGGAGAATTAATATTTCTCCTCTCATCTTTACATAGCTGCCAGAGTCCAACATAGTGTATACATAGGGTTGATGTCATTTCATTGGGATATTTGCCAACAAGTTTGGGCTACCAATATGCCTGATGAGAGCTCTAAAGAGAATGAAAATGATTTGCTATAAAATAGTAACTTGGGAAAAAAAAAGAATCTGAGTGTACCTGCCCTTTTTTTGTGGCCTGATTTTCAAACCCTGACTGCACTGGATTGTGATGTCAAGAGAAAGAACAGTTTCACAATTAAAATTATAGCTGAAGTTGCTACCATTAAGTTATTAACTTTTATACTTTAAAATGATAGAATAAATATAGCTTTGAAACTACCTAAACCACAGCACTGTACTTCAAAGGCAAATCTATGGGAAAAGCCACACTGAGGGTAATTTTTATTAGTTTTATAGACCCCAAACTTTTATAAACATTTTTAATAATATAACTTACAAGCCGAAACCAAACAACTAAACACTGTATAAAAGTAGCCCCCTCAGGAACCTATACAACATTGTGTATGTATAAGGATAAGTTCATTTTTAAAAATAAGTGCAACTTACTAATTTCTAAAGGCTGATATTTTCCACTTACCTTCAAATTACAAATAAATTTAAATTTAATTCTTATGTTCTTGGGTAGCAACTGGCTCAACTTTTAACCTTTGAAAACATCATACCTTAATAAAGGCAAATTAGGTTGAAAATAGTTTTATTTTATTAGAATGTGTGTTAACTAAAAATATCGAGTTTCCATTACCTTTTCATTAAAGCACATATCTTTAATAATATTTTTTGTTGTAGAAATTACATGCATTCTCCATAGAAAATTCAGAAAATGTGAAGAAGTAGAATTTTCCAAGAATAATTCATAAACTCAGGTGATGAGAGGTACTTAGAGTTTGGGTATATTCTTTTAAAAAGTAATAGTATGTTAAAATTAATAAGTTTTTTGGCTTTTCTATGAATGCCCCTGACTTGGGCATATAAATACCTGGCTGCCAACATTACTTTTAAACATTTTGTTCATTTTTCTTTTTGAGACTATTTATGTACTTCTCTTGAGTAATTTTTCATGCTTTCAATAGCGTTGCATTTGTCTTCATGTTCTTTACCAACCAACCTTTCTTTCATCAGTTGATGTTTTATTAACAGCTCTTTCTTGTCACATCTCTGAATTTTTCAGCATTCTACAAAAGTAGGACACATATCATATAGATTTAGTTGCCATGTTATATCACCTAGTTATGGTAAGAGAATAGTTATTAACACTTAGTGAGCATTTACCTGACACCTTGCAGTATTTTTTTTTTCTTTTTGAGAAAGGGTCTCACTCTGTCGCCCAGGCTAGAATGCAGTGGTATGATCTCGGCTCATTGGAATATCCAACTTCCAGGTTCAAGTGATTCTCCCACTTCAGCCTCTCGAGCAGGTGGGACTACAGGCAAGTGCCACCACACCTGGCTAGTTTTTTGTATTTTTAGTAAAGACGGGGTTGCACCATGTTGGCCATGTTGATCTCAAACTCCTGACCTCCAGTGATCCACCCACCTTTGCCTCCCAAAGTGCTGGGATTACAGGCATGAGCCACCACGTCCAGCCACCTTGCAGTATTTCAATATCATTTAATCTTCTGAACAGATCTTTGAAGGTGGGTGTAACCCTAGTATCCCAATATTACAGATGGGAAAAACTGAAGCTCCAAGAAATTAAGTAACTTACCTATACATTTAGGAATGTATTTTGAAGGTAGACTCAAGAGGACTGCTTGGTGAATTTGATGTGAGATATTTAGGAAAAAAAAAAAAAAAGAGTTAAGAGTGGCCCCTGATTTTTTTTTTTTTTTTTAGCTTGAGCCACTGGAAGAATAGAGTTGCTGTTCTTTGAATGAATGTCTGAATGGGGTCAAAATAGGAAGAAAGATAGCAAATTGGAGACATACATGAAGACTTAAAAACTAAAGGGGACAATAGTTCCTTTGTGAGTGAATTAAATGAATAAAATCAAAACATCTTGTCTTGAGTGTTTTGAAGACATGAATAAGATAGAGTGAATGGTGCAACAAAAGCCCTCATGTTCTAAACAAACTCTGCAGTTTGTGGGAAATTGTATACAGTGCAGCCAGTAGCATTTCCTTTCAATTGAAAGATAACAAGATTGGTATCTATTCTATGTACTAAGATACTATCAGAATTGCTAACATAAGAAATATCCTTCAGCTTGGTTTGGAGAGATACAAATGATTGACAATTGCAATGATTCCATGTGAGGGCTCCATCCCATTAGAGAAAAAAATATGTATTTGTATTTATGGGAAAAATAGGGAGAAAATAAAGAACTAAAATTGTGGCATTGAGCACTTGGATTCCAAGATGCCTGACATCCCCCAAGGAGGTAGGCTCTATCTCTGTGTCATATGGATAAGCCTCACTAACCTATTCTCAGAGCCGACTTGTTAATCGAATGCCTTGTATTTGATAACTTACTGTCTCCCTTCCATTTCTGTGTAATTATGTTTCTTTCATGTTTTATGTTGCAGGATTTTACCTTGTAAATAGCTCTATAATAAATGTTGTAATTAACTTAATAGCACTTCGACCACATTACATTTAAGGGTGTGCCCTCTCTGAGCATCTTTTGGAGCCATGCCAAGGAGCCTCTGTGTAGAAGCAAACTCGTCAGACTCCCCCTAATAGATTACAGTAATGGGAGATGAGAGAGCAAGGAAGAGATGTAACCTTGGAATACAACTCAAAGTGCAGATCACAGATCCAGGGTTCTCTCCAAGACCTACCACCAATAGGCTCATGAATTATGAAAGGCAAACCAAGGGGTCCCTGGCAAGACAAGGCCATGTCGCCATATTCTCATTGGAACCCGAAGAAGGGGCCCAATGGAAAGTCTGAGACTCCTAAATAAAGCCCCAGGACATCCTCTCTCACCTCCAAGCAGTGGGACAAGAGGTCTCCAGTTTTGTCATGGCTTTCAGAGTCCCTGGGAGAATTTTTCTTTTTCCATCTGTGATAGGAGAGGTCTATGCTGCTGCCTCTGAGGACATGGGGAATGAAGAGGAGTTGAGCGTATTTAGTACTGCTCTCTTAAAAACTTCAGTGCAAAGCTGCAGAGGTTCACAGATAGCACATTAGTAGAGCAGTTTTCCCTTTGGGGCATGTTCTAGAAGGAATTGCTGGAAGGAAATCCTCATGAATGTCCAGATTCAATAGATCTGCCAGACATTTCTCAGGTTTATCTCTCCCACCAGTCACCTCATCATTACTGCGGAATCTGCCCCTTGATAAAATCTGTTTGGTGGGTGATATGTTTTCACCTAAGGAGATATTCTGATTTAAATACACCTCCTCCTGTAAATCACGGTATCTTCATTTTTATGGATTCCATGGTGCCTATTTACAGTCTAAACTTTGAAATAAATTCACACACTTAAGAATGGGCTGTCTAGCATATGAAATCTATTTGGCATAAATGCCACTCATGAAGGAGGGAGGCCGTCCCTGTGGTTTCATTTGATCAAAACTGGAAAATAAGTCTTCTGGGCTCAGTCTTTGCCTTTGGAGGCCTTAAACTTTTAAGATTCCACTTGGTAATCTTGCAGCTGTGATAGGAGGGGTGGTTTGGGCTTCTGCACAGAGAACCAAAGACTTTGAAAACTAATGTCTATCAATGGCCCATTCATTTATCCTTTCGTTCATATACGCATGTGTTCAATAAACAAATATCAAATATTTATTGACTATTCATGGTGCCAGCACCAGGGAGATTAGCAAATATCCTCCACCTCTTGCCCTCAGAAGACTTCCAATATAGCAGAATAGAGAATCTCATGACCTCACCAACTTTTCACACCTATAAAATCAAAATAATATTTATTTGCCAACAAGCGAGAAATATTTTTAGGTGAACAAAATGTGTTGATGCTTCCCACAGCTTCTGAATTCTTCAATTCTGAACTCTGCAACCTTTTTCTGGCCTAAGGTAGATCCTGATATCTGTAGAAGTTGTACAGTCATTAAACTAAATCAGTCAAAGCCACAGTTTCAGTGACAAAGATGGTATTAATAAAAACATTACCATATGATTATTAAAACAAGAACCATAAAAGCTAGCCCTCTGGCATTTAATTTTGTTCATTTACATCACAGCTTGAAATAAATTGTTAAAAGTTAACAATATTGAAAAATTAGTCATGTTGTGCTTTAAATACACTTCTTTAAAAATCTTAACACTAAATGTCCTTGGGTGACAGCACCTGAAAGGAACACCGTACGCCTAGAGAGCCTTTATAAGACATAATAATGCAATAAGCTATATTGGCAAAACTAATCACTTGAAATTGTAAAATGTGCCTACAAGAAGTTAGATCCAATATTCTTTGAGAACCTATTCTTTACGAAAATGGATGCAGTTCATGGTCAAGCTGAAGTTCAGAGTCCCCAAGACACAATTTTAGACAGATTGCCTGCAACCTTGTATTTGTGCACTATGCCCTTTACAACACAGAAGGGTCTATTCCCCTGTAAACTCCTTGAAATATGGGGAGGGCAATATTTAAAATTGTAATGGCTATTTCAACACAAAGTTAATAATTATTATCACAAAAATACAATCGAGGCCGGTTAAGAATGGAAAAAAAGCTAAATTTTTCTACCCTTCCCCATGCCCCCTGATCCCACATCCCTCATTCCAATTCAATAGGATAGCCATTATTAACAGTTCATGTCCTTTCAGATTTCTTTCAATGCAGGAAACATATAACAATGAAAATTAAAATATCCAGGGAGATTAAATAAAGAACATTTCACCCCCTTGGTATTTCATTCCCACTTGCCAAAGGTAGCCACTTCCCTCTTTTATTTCTTCTAGTGGTTACCTCCACATACCTAGCTATTTTCCCTCAACCTTTCTTTCTTGACTTATCAACTTTAAGCTGTATCAATGGACCGATAACTGAGAGCTTATCTGAATTACTTCTCTCTCCACCTCCTCCCAACCTCACATGTTTATTTTCAGTTCTAGTGGTTGATTTTATCAATTACAAGAATATTCTAAATCCTCTATTTTTTGAGCCGCTAGCTTTAGACTGTGTACCTTGATCTCCTAGCATGTAATTTGAGGAAATTGGAGCCCTCTACCTATCCCTACACTTTTCTGCCTTTCTACCTACAACTTCCATGACTTCTATACTCTGTTCTTTAACAATAATTAAATCTGGTATTTTCTGTAAGTTTATTTTAAATATTGAAAACCAGGGCCGCGTACAGTGGTTCATGCCTTTAATCTCAGCACTTTGGGAGGCTCAGGTGGAAAAATTGCTTGGGTCCAGGAGGTCAAGTCTACAGTGAGCTGTGATCGTGCCACTGAACTCCAGCCTGGGCAACAGAGTGAGACCCTGTCTCGAAAACAGAAAAGAAAAGAAAGAAAAACAATAGTCAACTCTATCATCTTCCATTTCATTGAATTTTTAAATTTCATACTTTATGAAATGTTTAAAGTTGTCATACTTTATGACTGTTCCCTGTTCTTTGGGTTTTCCTTTTCAAAGTAGTCAATTTTTAAATTAAATCTATTTTTTCATAAGTTATTGGGGTACAGGTGGTATTTGGTTACATGACTAAGTTCTTTAATGGTGATTTGTGAGATTTTGGTGCACCCGTTACCCGAGCAGTATACACTGCATCATATTTGTAGTCTTTTATCCTTCGCCACCCTCCCACTCTTCCTCCCAAATACCCACAGTCCACTGTATCATTCTTATGCCTTTGCGTCCTCATAGCTTAGCTGCCACATATCAGTGAGAACATACGATGTTTGGTTTTTCCATTCCTGAGTTACTTTACTTGGAATAATAGTCTTCAATCTCATTCAGGTCGCTGCAAATGCTGCTAATTTGTTCCTTTTTATGGCTGACTAGAAAAGTATTCCATTGTATATATATATACCACAGTTTCTTTGTCCACTTGTTGATTGATTGGCATTTGGTTTGGTTCCACGATTTTGCAATTGTGAATTGTGCTGCTATAAATATGCGAGTTTAAGTATCTTTTTCATATGATGATTTCCTTTCCTCTAGGTAGATATCCAGTAGTGGGATTGCTGGATCAAATGGTAGTTCTACTTTTAGTTCTTTAAGGAATCTCCATACTGTTTTTCATAGTGGCTGTACTGGTTGTTCCCTGATCACCACATCCACACCAACATCTGTTTTTTGATTTTTTTTTTTATTATGGCCATTCTTGCAGGAGTAAGGTTATATCATATTTTGATTTGCATTTCCCTAATGATTAGTGATGTTGAGCATTTTTTCATAGATTTTTGGCCACTTGTATACCTTCTTTTGAGAATTGTCTATTCATATCCTTAGCCCACTTTTTGATGGGATTGTTTGTTTTTTTCTTACTGATTTGTTTGAGTTCATTGTAGATTCTGGATATTCATCCTTTATAAGATGTACAGATTGTGAAGATTTTCCCCCACTCTGTGGGTTGTCTGTTTACTTTGCTGGCTTTTCCTTTTTTTTTGAGACGGAGTCTCAGTGGCCCGGATCTCAGCTCACTCCAAGCTTCGCCTCCCGGGTCCACGCTATTCTCCTGCCTCAGCCTCTCGAGTAGCTGGGACTACAGGCGCCGGCCACCTCACCCAGCTAGTTTTTTGTATTTTTTAGTAGAGACGGGGTTTCACTGTGTTAGCCAGGATGGTCTTGATCTCCTGACCTCGTGATCCACCCGTCTCGGCCTCCCAAAGTGCTGGGATTACAGGCTTGAGCCACCGTGCCCAGCCTTTTTTTTTTTTTTTTTTTTTTTTTTTTTTTGCTGTGCAAAAGGTCTTTAGTTTAATTAAGTCCCAACTATTTATCTTTGTTTTTATTGCATTTGCTTTTGGGTTCTTAGTCATGGAATCCTTGCCTGAGCCAACATCTAGAAGGGTTTTTCCAATGTTATCTTTTAGAATGTTTATAGTTTCAGGTCTTAGATTCAAGTCCTTAATCCATCTTGAGATGATTTTTGTATAATGCGACAGATGAGGATCCAGTTTCATTCTCCTACATGTGGCTAACCAATTATCCCAACACCATTTGTTGAAAAAGGTGCTCTTTCCCCACTTTATGTTTTTGGTTGCTTTGTCCAAGATCAGTTGGCTGTAAGTATTTGGGTTTATTTCTGGGTTCTCTATTCTGTTCCATTGGTCTATGTGCCTATTTTTATACCAGTACCACACTGTTTTGGTAACTATGGCCTTATAGTATAGTTTGAAATCAGGTTTGTGATGCCTCCAGATTCGTTCTTTTTGCTTAGTCTTGCTTTGGCTATGTGGGCTCTTTTGCGGTTCCATATGAATTTAGAATTATTTTTTTTAATTCTGTGAAGAATAATGGTGGTATTTGATAGGGATTGCATTGAATTTGTAGATTGCTTTTGGCAGTGTGGTCATTTTCACAGTATTGATTCTACCCATTCGTGAGAATGGGATGTATTTCTATTTGTTTGTGTCGTCTATTATTTCTTTCAGTAGTGTTTTGTAGTTTTCCTTGTAGAGGTCCTTCAACTCCTTGGTTAGGTATATTCCTAAGTTTTGTTTGTTTTTGGTTTTTTGATTGTTTGTTTTTGTTTTTGTTTTGTTTTTTGCAGCTACTGTAAAAGGGTTGTTGTTGTAAAAAAAGTTGTTGATTTGATTCTCTGCTTGGTCGCGGTTGACTTATAGAAGAGCTACTGATTTGTGTACATTAATCTTGCATCTGGAAACTTTGCTGAATTTTTTTTATCAGTTCTAGGAGCTTTCTGGGGGAGTCTTTAGGGTTTTCAAGGTAAACAATCATATAGTCAGCAAACAGCGACAGTTTGACTTCCTGTTTACCAATATGGTTGCCCTTCATTTCTTTCTCTTGTCTAATTGCTCTGTCTAGGACTTCCAGTACTACGTTGAAGAGGAGTGGTGAGAGTAGGCATCCTTATTTTGTTCCAGTTCTCAGAGGGAATACTTTCAACTTTTCACCATTCAGCATTATATTGGCTATGGGTTTGTCGTAGATGGCTTCAATTACATTGAGTATGTCCCTTGTATGCCAATTTTGCTGAGAATTTTAATCATAAAGGGATGCTGGATTTTGTCGAATGCTTTTTCTGCATCTATTGAGGTGATCATGTGATTTTTGTTCTTAATTCTGTTTAAGTGGTGTATCACATTTATTGACTTGCATGTGTTAAACCATCCCTGCATCCCTGATATGAAACCCACTTGATCATGGTAGGTTATCTTTTTGATATGTTGTTGGATTTGGTTAACTAGTATTTTGTTAAGGATTTTAGCATCTATGTTCATCAAGGATATTGGTCTGTAGTTTTCTTTATTGGTTATGTGCTTTCCAGGTGTTGGTATTAGGGTGATGCTGGCTTCATAGAATGAATTATGGATGGTGCCTTCTTTCTCTGTTTTGTGAAATACTGTTAAAAGGATTGGTACCAATTCTTCTTTGAATGTCTGGTAGAATTCTGTGAGTTTATCTGGTCCTGGACTTTTTTTGTTGGTAATTTTTAGATTACCATTTCAATCTCACTGCTTGTTATTGGTCTGTTCAGGGTATCTAATTCTTCCTGATTTAAGCTAGGAGGGTTGTATTTTTCCAGGAATTTATTCATCTCTTCTAGGTTTTCTAGTTTATGTGCATAAAGGTATTCATAGTAGCTTTGAATGATCTTTTGTATTTCAGTGGTGTCAGTTGTAATATTTCCTGTTTCTTTTCTTAGTGAAGTTATTTGGATTTTCTCTCTTCTTTTCTTGGTTAATCTTGCTAATGGTCTATCAATTTTATTTATCTTTTCAAAAAGCCAGCTTTTTGTTTCATTTATCTTTTGTATTTTTTGTTTGAATTTCATTTAGTTCTGCTTGGATCTTGGTTATTTCCTTTTTTCTGCTGAGTTTGGGTTTGGTTTATTCTTGTTTCTCTAGTTCCTTGAGGCGTGACCTTAGAATGTCAGTTTGTCCAATTTTTTTTTTTAATGAATGCAATATCTTCTCAAAACTCCAAATAGAATTTTTGAAGCCTCTCTTATGTTCACTGCATAAGCGCTGAGGTTGGTTGTTCTGTTTTTTGGTCTGGTTCCCTCTCTCTGGTGCCACAGTTTATCATTGAATGTCTGGCTGTCTTTTGTTGTGTCTGTGCAGAGACTGCTATCTGTCCATCAAAATCTGCTCTTCAAGGGTCATGGCTAGACTATTTTCTAGACATGCTTTCAGGTAAGTGTTCTATCCAAGGTAATGAGCCTCTTCTAGGTGTATACTTTTAAGACCATGACCATGACCCCTTCGCAATCTCATCCCCTCTTTCTGCAGACTGAAGGGACCCTGGACACCATGGTTGATGATGGCTGAGCTGCTCTCCAGAATGATTTCATGAAAAGAGCCATCTGCTGATTGGATGACTGCTGGATAGGAAAATGGATTTTTACATTTCTTAAGCTACTGAATAATTGTTAGGTATCTTGTTACAGCATCATTTTTTATTATTATTTTGAGACAGGGTCTCGCTGGAGTGCAGTGGTGCAAACACAGCTCACTGCAGCCTAGACATCCTCAGCACAAACGATCCTCCTGCCTCAGCCTCCCATGTAGCTGAAACCACAGTACAGCATCTAAACCTACCTTTGTCATATACGATCCTAATTGAGAAGCTTGTGTGTATGGCTTCTAGATGTGGGTAGTCCTGTTTTCTTTTCAGGCCTTCTCTTAAAAGACAGCTGACTGTGAGAAATGTGTATGCCTGTAAGGCATGTCGACTTTGTAGTCTGTTGGCAGGGAGCTGGTAAAACATCTCTTTTTTATGCCAAAATAAAGAAGTCTTAGCTCAGAGTACCTACAGTCACTCTCTGTTCCCTAGATCTCTCTAACCTATTGTTTCTTTACAGAGCAACACCTGATTTTAATCCGAGACTAAAGATCCTGCCCATACTTGTAGTGGGTAGGGATGGGGGAGAAAGAGCCCATTTGGGTAAGCGTTCCAGAAACTACCCTTCAATGAACCACTTCCGTTTCCACCTATGTGTCACTCACTTCTACTCTATGTTGCCACCCCTATGCTTGGAGCCTCTCTCTGGCTAATCCTGCAAAAGAATGTTCCCATCCCCACTCCTCCTCCAGGAACCAGCACATCCTGTTCCAGGCATCATCCCTCTATATCATTCCTTCTCCTTCCCATCTGCCAGAAACCCATCGGCCTTTCTGCTCCACTGATGCTCCCTTTTCCCCCTCCTCTCAAGCTCACTTACTCCATTTTGTTCTTCTTTGTTGTCATCCGAATGGCATTTTGGTGGACAGGAGAGTAAAAGACTGTTTAGTCCGCCATCTTGGATTAGTGGGCCGTACTCTTTTTTTTTTTTTTTTTTTTTTTTTTTTTTTTTTTTTTTTTTTGAGACGGAGTCTCCCTCTATAGCCCAGGCTGGCGTGCAGTGGCGCGACCTTGGCTCGCTGCAACCTCTGCCTCTGAGTCCCGGATCAAGCAATTCTCCTGCCTTAGCTTCCCGACTAGCTGGGATTACAGGCACACGCCACCATGCCCAGGTAATTTTTGTATTTTTAGTAGAGACGAGGCTTCACAGAACCCATTTTTTGAGATACAGAGACTTTATGAGGAGAAGGAATCAGAATTTCACTCTTCTCACTGAGGTCTTGCGAATTAGTTTTTAAGGAACAAGTTGTTCTCTAATTACACCCATTAGAAAGTGACAGTAAGCAACCACCAAAATGCCCCACACCCCACTGGCCTGTACGCACAACATGATCATCTCGACAGGAATATCCACGTTCCCATGGCTCTGACCCCTGATGTGACCATGCAGGAAGTCCACTTCCTTGAGGACCACCTCTCTCCAAATATTTCTGCTAACTCGCAAGAGGTATTTTACATGTTTTCTTGAATCAGTATCTTCCTTTCTCTTGTCATAGTGGGGCTCTGACCAAATGAAAACATCCGTGGGCTACTAGAGTTGGAATTCCGCACCTCCTGAGTTAGCCACTGCCTTCCTGGTGCCAGTCAGAGCTGGCATTTTCCTGCCTCCTCACCTGCCAGCCAGGCTGACCTTGCGGAGTTGGAAGGCAAACATTCCTTCTTTCTCTGTTATTCTCTGTTAGGAAAGGTCCCACAGCAAGGTTGCTTTATCCCCAGCATAGAAAGGAATGAAATCAGGCACAGCTCTGTTCTCTAACATGAGCTAACCATGGCACTTCTACTTGAGTACGAGTGACCATCTTGGTGCAGATCCCCTCTGAGATTCACCAACTGACTGATGGTGCTCTGACTCTGGCAAGGCTAGTGCTGCTGGGCAGGCTCTTAGGAAGGGAGAAGGCAGACTCTGCTCATTCAGCTCATCTCTGCTGATTGAAGAGGGAGGATAGGATGGCAGGGTGAGAATTTTATCGTGGAAAGCTTGGGCCCAACACACTAAAGGATTTCATGAAGCAATTCTTCCACTTCACATGAACCCCAGTTTGTTCGAGGCAGCAACAGTGCCCAGGAAACTACCGTCCCTGTCCAAGATCCACTGCTCGGTCTGGCTGACTCTGCCCTTCTCCTTCCCTTTGAATAGAAACTTGTTTCTGTCACCTCTCCCTCCTCCAATCCGATCGTGTCACTATGTCTGACCAATAACTCTGGGCAGAACTCAAGTGTCCCCCTCCCCAAAGGAGCCCCCTTCATCCTACATAAATCAGTAAATGAAATAGATTCTGAGAGAAGACGGTGTCACTTTAGGTCACATGCAGGATCCAAGGCTTGAAAGGAGATTCTCTTTTTCCAGACGTGACTTATTGTTCTTCTTGCATATTGGTAATCTGTGTATTACCAATTTTCCCTGACTGTGGGATAATTGAATCAAAAAGCAACTTTTAAATATCAAGAGAGCCCACTAGTAGCCAGACAGAAAGGGCCTCAGTATATGAAATGCTCCCATCTGGGTTTTGAGCAGGGCCATGTCTGGAATCAAGCCCATGCATAAGTGAATGTCCATCTCAGGGTCACTGTTTTCTCTCTGTGGGTGTGAGGGAAGGTGCCAGGTGAACCACCCCCTCCGAGAAGTCAGGGTACCTGCACAACCGAGTGACCACACAGCTGAGGGCCTTAAACAACAGAAATGTATCGTCTCACCATTTTGGAGGCCAGAAATCTAGCATCAAAGTGCGGGCAAGGTTGGTCTCTTCTAAGGGCAGCGAGGGAGAATCTGTTCCATGCCTCTCCCCTTGCTTTTGGTGGGTCAGCTGGCAATTTTTGTTGTCCCATGGCTTGTAGAAGTATCATCTGATCTCCATCTTCATCTTCTCATGGTCTTCTCTCTCTCTTTCTCTCTCTCTCTTTCTGTGTGTGTGTGTCAGTGTGTGTGTGTGTCTGTGTCTGTGTGTGTGTGCGTGTGTGTGTGTGTGTGTGTGTGTCTATGTCCAAGTTCTCCCTTTACATAAAGGGGCCAGTCTGACCTCATGGTAACTAATTAAATCTGCAACAACCTGATTTCCAGATGAAGTCAGATTCTGAGGTCCTGGGGGTTAGAACTTCAACATACAAATTGTGGGATGAGGGGAAACACAATTCAATTCATATTCTTTTCTTGGCTTGGATAAATTATTTTACCTCCCTATACCTTAATTTCTAATATCTACGACCTAGAGTTGCTGCAAGATAAGAGGGCAAGTATAGTGTTCAGCATAGTGAACATTCAGTAAATATTAGCTATTAGGATGAATATGCTTTGGTTTCATTTTCGGTACTTCTTTCAAAGAGTCCCACTTGGTATTGTTTGATTGCAGTTGTGGATATTGTCCATTTCCCTGGGGAGCCTTCTATAGTGACTTTTTATAGTGACAAACTTGTAGTTGCAGGAAAACACACATACTATTATGCTGTCTCCTAATCCAGACTTATCAAATGATATTTGCATTCTATTCCCAATAGAGCTTTGAATAGATAGCTGAGTGACAATAGTAAATCAAAAACTATTTGGTCTTTGGCTAAAGTCCATACATGGAGTAAGTAGATAGGGCTCCAGACTGTGCTTTCACTCAGGCTTTTGAGTTTTCTGGAACTTCTGAGTTTGTGTGCTTTGCTTTGTTTCATTGCGATTTCTTTTCTTTTTTTCCTTTTTTGAAATCCATTCCATGGTCTCACATACAGGAAGTCTGTAATCCAGGCCTGTGCTCTGAATCTATGTGATTCTTTTTGCTGCCTTTGATGAACAGTAAATACATACCCTGTCGATCAGTGAGTGACATCCTCACTCATCGTGAATTTTTCCCCACCTCTTTTTCAGAGGATAAATATATTTGAACACACATCCAGAGTCTTGATACCTAACGTAAAGCAAAGCATTCCAGTGTTTGTTATAAGCCTAATCCACAATGTCTTCCTTCTGCCTGGGAGGAAGACAGCATAAATTGGCATGGCTATTTGACAAATAGGTTTCCAGTCCCGAAACACTCATCTGAAGGGTTTTATAAATCAGTCTGGCATGGAGTTCTGTCTGCCTGTGTGTGCGTTTGTCATTTGTGCTAGAGGAGCAAAGATGAGTCCGGCAGACATAATTTCTTCTACATTTGGAAAGAAGTGAATGGACCCTTTATAAAATAATCTAATGTCAAACTTTCTCAATCTTGGTTTTGGCTGCAAATGTGCATACGGCTAGTAGTTCTTAAGAGCAAAGTTATAAACCAAATTTTAAAATTGAGGTGACATTAGTATGTGCTGGGGCCGGTTCTCTAAAGACATGAAGAGGCTCTGCCAAATTCCCATTTTATTTGAGTTTTCTACACATGGTAAGATTCAGAGATTTCCAGTTAGTTGTCTGCCTGTGTCTTATGGAAAAAAAAATTATTTCTTTCCTTTTTGACTATTTTTCTTTCTGAATAAATCACACGTGATTTAAAATAAATGTAAAGGAAAATAATTCAAATGGAAAGAAAAGGCAGTGAAAGTAGAGAGGCCTCTGAGACTACGTTTAGTTACATTCACCAGAGACACAGGTTAAAAAGAAATCACAAGAAAAAAAGATCTGATTTTCAGTTTCTTCAAAGACATTAAAATCTCTTTAATAAGAGTGGGATGAAGTGAGACTAACAAATGGTAATTTTTTTTTTTTTTTTTTTTGAGACAGTCTTGCTTTGTTGCCTGGGCTGGAGTGCAGTGGCCCAGTCACAGCTCGCTGCAACCTCTTGCTCCTGGGCTCAAGCGATTCTCCCACCTCAGCCTCTCAAGTAGCTGGGACTGTAGACATACACCACCATGCCTGGCTAATATTTTGTATTTTTTATAGCATTGGGGTTTTGCCATGTTGCCCAGGCTGGTCTCAAACTCCTGAGCTCAGGTGATCCTCCAGCCTCGGCCTCCCAAAGTGCTAGGATTATAGGCATTGTAATACAGTTTTTAAAAATCAAACTCTTCATTCAACATTTTTGCAAGCCGCTGTTTGCTAATGCATTAAAAAGTAGATTTAAGGGACTTCCATCAGTTCTGAAGTGGCTGCTTCTCTAAATTTATGTACTCTCTGGTAAGTGTGGAAAATACAATGAAAACATTAAAAACCTACAGAAAGTCATGGCTTTGGAAACATGTCTGCCATTTTAATATCTGCTTCAAAAGAAGACACGGGAAAGGGTAGTGTCCTAGAGGTAGCTGAGTTATCCAACCTCAATGATTGTGTTCAATGAGTAGAATTAGTAGTCTATTCAATAATATGTGTAGAATAACTGATTTTGATTTTTTCCTATGAACCTCCTAAGAAGGGAGCCTTTCCCTTCTTATTTTTGAAGGTCTATATTAAATTGAATGGCAGACATTACAGAGAATACTGAATTCATGTGTGTGATAACACAACGTATATCTAAAACTAAGACGTGTGGCTGTTTACTTCCATGGTACAAAATACTTCCCATCTTGCACATTTAGGACATGCTGATGTCAACCAGCCACTGATGGATACCTCCAAATGTGAGGACTGCAGCAACATATCATACAGTTTCACCAGATGTTGACTTCATATCCACTGTTGCCATTATAGATAATGAGCTTTTCCCCATTCGAAAACTTTTATTTAAAAAACACACAATATCCTCCGTAACCTTCAACCACACTGTGCTTACTGAACTAAAGCCTTCTATTTCCTTCTGAATAGAAACGCCTCCTGCCCAGACCTTGTGTAGCTAGGGATTTGAGTGCAATAGACAATTTCAAAGACTGCTCTTTCTACCTAACAATTGGTGCATTAGGCTAAAATGTTCACACAAATGCAGCAGCAACAGAAGGGGTTTGCAATGTAGTGACAAGGTCCTTCTTTCACCTGGATCTGGAGAATGATGAATGAGCATTAGCAGAATATTCTTTTGGCCCTTAGGTTTACCTTGATCTTCTCACAGAATGCAAATTGACATTATATCCACATTTCTATGGTATTTGTTACCGTGGTCATGATGTGAGGGCTTTTTCAATATGAATAGTGTAAAAGGGGAAACATATTACTGCAAAGAGACATTATTGTGCAGGGAATGTATAAACAGATGAGAAGAAAGGAGCGACATGCTCATAATAGAAACTGAAAGCTCCTCATTTTGTCCCAATTGTCTACCCTTCCTTTTTAAACAACCTTCCTTTTTTCTAGCTATCAATACAAAGTTCTTTTTGGTAAAATGAAGTGCATTCATGCTGCCTGAAAGAAGCTTTTAAAGTTGATCTGTGCCCACACAAAAGAGGCAGCGCTGGATCCAACCAGTGGGGGAAGCAAAGTTGGTCAATGTTCATTACTCATGGCTCGACATGCCGGCCCCCATATCATTTTGTAAAGAATCAGATAAACTTTCCTCATGATAAACAACTGAAATAATTTTTCTTAGCTGTCAGCTCCCTTTCTCCTTTTCCCAGCCTGTTCTCATACTCTTCCCCGCTCGTAAAAGCAACCGAGCGCAGCTCTTTGGTCTGATAAATGGGCTCCTTTCAACGGGTGGCAGGCTTCAGGAAAAAGAGATAATCCTGGATAATGTGGACACAGTTTTCATTTCATGTCACCCAATTAAACTGCAATTATCCAGAGTGCAACAGCAGAAAAACTGGAAAGAATGGCCGGAGAATGAGGCACTGAGGCACCCTGGGATTCTTTCTACCACGCACATTAGCCTAGATTTGTTCTGTTCTGATAATAAGGTGCCGGCCTGAGCACTCAGCCACACAAAACCGTGGCCAGACCAGCTGCAACCTGTAGCTGCACCAGAAATGCTCCCACAAATTCGATGAGAAACAGCAGTTCAAGTCACAGTCAGTTTTTTGTTGGGTAATTTGCATTTAAAGTCAAGGTCTGCGTGGCGGTTAACCACCCCCTAAGCCTCTTCAGCACCCGGGTTAGCCTTGCCTTTCCACAGATGGAACCAGATAGAAATTTCTTATCAGAAAAGAGCAAAATACTTTCTCTGCCATGACAGTTTCAGCACCACATACAATACCAGCCCAAGAACCAATCATTGGACAGTAAGAGAGTGAAGAGAGTGGTGATAACTCTGTTATTACAAACACGTTAAATAAATCATGCAAAGACATATTAGTCTGAAGCCTGAATAGATATAAACATCTCAGTGAACAGCTGGCTCATCAATTGAGAGGCTTTTCCTTCATTTAAATGTGATGATATTCAGCCCTGTAAAGAACTACAATCATGCAATGGGGAGTATCTAAACGGAGCCATCGTCTTACATTTCTAAATTATGCCGTTTTCAGATTCCCCAGTAGCGTAAAACACTGGACTTTTAGTAGAGGAAATGAAAGAAAATGCAAACCTTAAGTGTGAAGCTCTAATGGAAATAATTATAGTCATATCTGTAAACACAGCCAAGAGAAAATTAATAATAGTAAAATTCACTGGAGAAAAAAGAAATAGAATGGAATAAAAATGACCTTTGAGGATGACATTGCCAGAATACAGGAAGATAAAATAAGGCAGGTCCCAAACTCACAAACTCCAAAATAACATTTTCATCACTGATAACATAAATCTTTGGATTTATGAATACCCTCCTAAAATGAACTGTACAACTTTACCAGCTGGTATATTTAGTGATGAATCAACTACTTTAATCTCCTAAAATTATTCTCTGGTGTGCTGTTTGGCCCTATATCTCGTCTTCTTTCCTCTTTTTGAGATGGATCCCATCTTAATCTTTTTGAGAATAGCCATTTACGGCTCCTAAAGGTAGCAAATGAGACAGAAGAGTCACTCAAACTTGGCTTTAACCAGAATAATTTACCCGAGTGTTGCTGTCAACAGGCCGGGAGCTCTGTGACCTCTACCAGGCTCTAGTAGAACAGAGGTTAAAAAAACAAAAAACAAACAAACAAAAACACCATCCTAAAAGACTCTGCCGCTCTGCCTTTTTCCCCAGGTGATATCAGAAGCCCAAGGAGCTATCTTACCCCAGGCCTTTAAACCAGTGTGGAAGAACACACCATTGCAGTCACACAGGAAACATCTTTTAAAAATTGGAGAGATGTTGAGATGAATTTGAAAATGGGTTCATTCTTCAATAATCAAAAATGCAACAATAATGACCGTAATGATGTAACAACACAAGACAACATATACGTGCCTTTCATCTAAGCTCAAAGCACTAGACAAATAATAATCTGGGCTAGGATCTCATCCTATGCAGCTTTATGGGAGAATCCACACAATTACAATAACATAATGATACTATGATAATGATAATAATACCTTATGTTTACATAATGCCTATCTCGGGGAAACCTGAGTAGTTTAAAGATGCTAATCTAATTAAACTCCAGAGCCCAGTCAGACAGGTAGGAGGCAGGTATTTTTCATTCAGAAGCTGTTTAGGAAGTGATGGGAATACTAATATCTTCCACCTCCCTTCCCCCTAGGTATTTGTGAACATAAAGAAAAAAGATAGCTCAGATTGAAATCTTCTAACTACATGGAAGAACAATGATGATAGTAGAATATAATAATACTGTTTAGATCACTTGTCATCTGATATACTTGTTTTTCAAATTATAGGTTGAATTCATATCCTGTCTTCTTCCATGGGAGCTTTTCACACAGCTCCAACATGTGGAAGTAAAGGGAGAAGTAAAGCCATGTTCTTCTGCTGACAAACCTCAGGTAGTTTCTTCAACCTTTCCTAGTAGGGCATAGTTTCAGCTTCCCTGGGGATAGCTCCCTAAACATTTCACAGGGATGGCTCATAAAACCTCAGGTCATTTGAAATGGACTTTTTAATATCTACTTTTGGCTTTTGGAGACATTAAGTTCAGAATATTAAAAATAATACTAATGGCCGGGCGCGGTGGCTCAAGCCTGTAATCCCAGCACTCTGGGAGGCCGAGATGGGCGGATCACGAGGTCAGGAGATCGAGACCATCCTGGCTAACACGGTGAAACCCCGTCTCTACTAAGAAATACAAAAAATAGCCGGGCGAGGTGGCAGCGCCTGTAGTCCCAGCTACTCGGGAGGCTGAGGCCGGAGAATGGTGTGAAGCCGGGAGGCGGAGCTTGCAGTGAGCGGAGATCCGGCCACTGCACTCCAGCCTGGGCGACAGCGCGAGACTCCGTCTCAAAAAAAAAAAAAAATACTAATAATGAGGCTGTACTCTTGCCTCAACTTGAGAGGAGCTCAGATTAAATAAAGTAGCTAAGTATAAAGGAACATCTTAAAATATTACACATGATATAGACAAATTCAATGGAAGGAGAGTTTATATAGGATGACTTTCCTGTCATTAATTACTAGAGACTTTAAAAAAAAAAAGACTTTGTTTTAAACCAATCTCAAATATTAGATAAGAGCCATAGCATTTATCAAAGTCTGTAATCATGTTGTTTACTTATTTACCTATTTATTTTCCCCACCCTTGAAGATGAGCTCCATGAGGGTCAGAACCACATCTCTCTTATTTCATTATTGTATCCCCACAATATCATGTCTTTAGTACATCATAGATGTTAAATATCTCTTGAATGAATGAATGAATGAATGAATGAATGAATGAAGAAAGAGTCTCCAGCACCGTAAAATGATTAGGTACCTGGACTGTGCAGTTAGCAGATCTGGGTTTGAATCAGGACTCCACTGCATACTAGGTTTTCAAATCTGCACGGATCTCGTAAGCTCTTTTAGCCTCAATTTTCGTATCTGAAAATGGGAATTATATATTTGAGGGTTACTATAAAGATTAACTGAAATGATGTAGGTAAATTCATTAGCCAAAATACTTAATAAATATTAGTATTACTTTTTGTTGGCTTCCAAAATTGAATGTTAGTTTGACCCAATGTTTAAGGCCAATCATATACTTCTGAAATCTGTAGCTTTCCCTTTCTCCTCCCTGCACAGTTTACCACTAGGCATCATCATCTAATACAGATATATGGCTTTCTTCCCTGGCACTGTAGCCCATAGCACTGGTTTAAAGAAGGCGGCACAGCCTTGGTGCACCCCTCTTCCCCCACTTATTCCTAGGCCCTGGACAATTTCTGCCTTCACCTCTGTAACTTGTACTCAGAAGCTGCCACCTTTAGCTCCCTGCAACCATCAGGATTTGGGGTTTTTGGGGGGTGGGGGATGAGGGGTGGGGACTGGACTGATATTCTCTGATATTGTGGCTCTACCCACATTCAGGCCAGGCTAGAGAGCAAAGGATGGAGCTTCCAGTCACCCCTACAACCTGCATCACATGCCCCCAAACTCACCCTCCTGTTCCAGGTTGGTTGGTAAGGGAATAAGGTCATTTTAGGATAGAGACAAGGAGGGAGAGGTGGCAGTGCCTTAAAAACCCCTGTGTGCCCCGACTGTAAAAAGGAAAGGTTTGTCCAGCACTCTCCCTCTTATTCTTCTCCCTTCCCCACCAAACAAATGCTTCTGGGCAAACACATTAGCCTGGGGCATTGAAGGCGATCCTTGGAGAGCCGAGAGAATGCAGATGAGGCAGGAGCTCTGCTGTGTCCCACAGGACTCTTGTTTTGTCAGTGTGGGGACACCCTGGGCAGTTTTCCAAGCCTCGTGCATCTGTTTAACAAATCTGCTCCCAGCTGAGGGCTGTAAGCTGGTTGGAAGGGGCCTTGTTGAGTTTGCAGAAGAATGTGAGCTGGTGCCAACAAGGCTTCTGGGGGTCAGGGAGGAGGAACTTGGTCTCCTCTGCTCCTCTACACAGGCCTGAATCAGGAGGATGAAATAGGTTGAGTGACTAAGAACAGTCATGATGCCGGAACCCTTACTCTGCTACTTAACAGCTGCTTGATCCTTGACACGTTATTTAACCTCTCTAGACCTCAGTTTCCTCACCTGTAAAGGGGAGATAAGCTTGCTATAAGAATTAAATAGGTAATATGTATAAAATGCACAGCACTGGCATATACAAGTATAGGATCATTGTTGTCCCTGACTGCTATTTGTGGGCTGTATTTATAATAGAAAAAAAAATGTACAAATGTCCACTGATGATGGACTGGTTAAATAAGCTGTAGTAAATCCACACCAAAATGACTGAGTATCTTGCTAAAAATACAAAAATTAGCCAGGCATGGTAGCACACACCTATAATCCCAGCTACTCCAGAGGCTGATGCAGGAGAATCGCTTGAACCTGAGAGGCGGAGGTTGCGGTGAGCCAGATTGCACCATTGCACTCCAGCCTGGGCAAGAAGAGCAAAACTCCGTCTCAAAAAAAAAAAAAGCAATAAAGAACATTTCTATATACTGCTTTGGAGGGATCTCTAGAAATTATTATTGAGAAAAAAAAGTAAGGTGGAGAAAAGTGTGCTATTTATTGAAGAAGAAAGGGCTTGCATTTTATACGCATATTTATATATTTTTTAAAGCAATAGAGAGACAAAAATAAACATAGTTAGGGGATAAAAAGGAAAGAGGATTCCTGCTACTTGGGAGGCTGAGGTAGGAAGTTGGCTTGAGCCGAGGAGTTCGAGGCTGCAGTGAGACTGTGCCACTGTACTCCAGACTGGGCAACAGAGTGAGACTCTGTCTCTGAAAGTAAAAAACAAGAAAGGAGGAGGAAGTAGGGCTGTACATTCATGCTTTGGATTCTCACTGATAGATTCTTCAATTCTTCCCTTCTAATTCATTGCTGCCATCATCAGCATCAGAAGAAGAAACTTCAAACTTACCACCTTAGCAATTTTAGTACTTTGTGCGCTGGAGTGGGCACCCAAAGTTTGATGTTGCTTACTGTAGCCTGCAGAGGGACTGGCAGTCATTAATAATTGTAAACTCTTAGGTTTCCCTTTTGGGGTGTAGGTGGTGGAGACAATTTTCCTTCCAGACTTTGTATTAATTCTCTCTGGTTCCTAATTCTCTCTTCTCTACAAACTGGGCACATGTGAAATATTGGCCTCTAGTCTAGAGCAGTTGGCAAACTATGGACTTGGGGCCAAATCTGGCCACCATCTATCTTTGTACAGCCTCCAAGCTAAGAATTTTTAAATTATTGGAAAAAAATAATATTTCATGAGATGAAAATTACATAAATTTCAGAGCCCATAAATACAGTGTATTGGAACATAGCCACACTCATCTATATCTGTATTGTCTATGGCTGCTTTCACACTACAAGGTGAGCAGTCACGTATAACCTGCAAAGCCAAAAATATTTACTTTTCGGTTCTGTACAGAAAATGTTTTTCCCCTGGCCTAGCACATCAGAGGAGATCTGGGTTTCAGATACATCTGCTGTTTTCTGGAGACATCTCTAAGCCCTACGTGTAGAAAATGCCTTGTGTGGGCTGCCTTTGGATATCTATTGTGTTTTTACTAATTCTTTTTTGCCTTTATTGATGAAAAACTGGATTAAGCCTGGAGTCCTATAAATATATTTCTATTCAATGATGGAGAAACATAATCTATAACTCTAGTCACTGGTAGGCAATCTCATCTACCAGTGTTTCTATTTCTATAAAAACATTTGTTCCTTTCTTGATTTCTCAGGGCAGAATAATGATTACCACCTTCCATCTTGCTGGTCTGGCCTAAAACTAGCACGGGCCCCCATGTCATCTCGTGTTAATACAGTCCACACTGGGCTACTGTAGACCAATGGGTCTTAAACTTTATTGCTTATAAGAATCACCCAGAGGATTTGTGAAAACAGATTCTGATCCAGTAGACCTGGGGTGGGGCCTGTGAATTTGCATTTGTCACAATTTCCCTGACTGTGTTTACGGTGCTGGTCTGGGGACAACACCGAGTAGCGGTGCTCTTGATCCCTGGGTCCATCAGATCTGAGCTGGACTACCCACTGGCTCCCACGACAGAGAGGAGATTTTCATGGGGTAAATCTATCCATTTTCCCACCCTTCTGAATCTTGAATAATCTTTCTCCATTCACACAGTTATTTGTTGAGCACTTACTATGTGCAAAGAATGTACAACTCTAAAAAACTTAATGTCTTAGTTGAAAGGCCTCAACATATACTTTCAAAGAAAAACAAACCACTATCTGCCGAGAAAGACTCAATTTAAAAGTTGCCACCTAGTTTTAAATCTAGAAGTGGATTTAAAAGCATGTGGGAGATATTATTTATTCTAGGGAGAATCACTTTAATGACCCTTCTTAGTTAATGTAAATACAAGCCAATAGACACTTATTACCCTGATGAAAAGAAAGATATTATAGGAGTTTTTAATTTTTATATTGACAAAGCTACCTCTTTCAATGTTCCTTTTCATAAAGGTGGCAAAAAAGGGCTGGAGACATTTGCCGGGACCTTGATGGCTTCGTGGCGGGAGGCTTGTTCTAACAAAGCAGAGGACTGAGTCTGGAGGCCATACCCCCAGCCCATGGTGCATATTTTGGTGGCAGCAGCTGAAAGAGTGGGTGTGAGTTAAGGAGTTTTAGCATCAAAGCTAGATTAAAGCTAGCGTTTGCATTTTGCTGAGGCCTTATGTGGCAAAGTGTAAGTACAGGTGAGCATCCCTGGTGGGAAAAAGTTTCCTGAGGAGCTGTTGCTGCAAGGAGTGAGTCATCACCACATGTATGGGGAGCACCTGTTTTCAACTGGGATCCCCTGTGACCTTGACAGACCTATGACACCAGAAAACAAGGGGCCTATTTTGTTCAAGTCATGCCAGATGAAGTGATATGTTAGTCATATTACCATATGAGAATAAAATGGGTAGAAGATACATTAGATGAATGGATAGATAGATAGCTAGATAGATGAATGGATGGATAGATGGAGCAGGAGTTTGAGAAAATGGAGAAACTAGAAGTTTCTGCATATCATTTTGAAGGGTTTCATTGATTATATGAAAAACGTCATTTTTGGACAATATGTTTAATTTGGGGGAAATATCAAAACTCACCCAGAATTATGTAAGTAAATATGCTGGGTAACCAGTGTAACAAATCCTCTTGTATTGTGAGGGAGTGAAAAATCAGTGCTTAAAGTGACACACTAATTTTTATGTACTTCTGTGAATTCAAAAGAAGAGATTTACCTGAACAGTTTTAATCAATGTGGGATATCTTTGAAATGAAAATGTGATTTACTTTTAAGGTTACTTATTCAGAGTCTGTTATGTCTTTTTCTTTGAAATGTGATAAAATAAATGGAAAGGGTCATTTATCCTGCCTTTGTATGTGTACTCTATGTGCCTCACGATAACCAAATAACTGATATGAGAGTTTCTTTGTATAGAAGAATTTCAACTAATATATGAAGACAAAAGATAGAATATTAAAATTTTTGAATGTCTAATGAATTGGCGAATCTAGGCAATAGTCGTCAATAGTTGACAATATCATAAAAAGAAAGAGGCAAGGCATTATGGGCCTTCCAGAGAAAGTACACACCACTGCCTATGAAATAGTCTTGCCATAAAATCAACATAGAGTAGGTCAAGCCCCTAGCTCCAAATATCCACTTAATAGATAAACAACAGAGAATACACACCACCTCAATGACCAGTCAGCAAAATCCAGATTGTAGAAAATTTTACCAGACAAGCCATTTAGTTTCTCCAAATAAATTGCAAGGAGAGGGGAAAAACTTACCAAAATAAAAAAACAGATGGAGGAGAAACTCAAAAAAATAAAATGAAACCATAAAGATATATCAATTACAATATATGGGCTTAAATGCATCCTGGCTTGAATAAACAAACTGAGAAAATAAGTTATAAGACAATCAGAAAAGCTGAATACTTACTGGACAATTAATGATATTAAAGAATTATTGTAATATTTTGGATATGATAATAGTATTGAAGTCATATATTTTTTATTTTATTTTATTTTATTTTGAGACACAGTCTTCCTCTGTCACCCAGGCTGAAGTGCAGTGGCGTGACGTCGGCTCACTGCAATCTCTACCTCCAGGGTTCAAGTGATTCTCCTGCCTCAGCCTCCCGAGTAGTTGGGACTACAGGCGTGCACCACCGCACCTGGCTAATTTTTGTATTTTTAGTAGAGACAGGGTTTCACCATGTTGGCTAGGCTGGTCTCAGACTCCTGACCTCAAGCAATCCGCCTGCCTCAACCTCATGAAGTGCTGGGATTATATGTATGAGCCACTGCGGCCGGCCATGAAGTCATATATTTTCAAAATCCTGATATTTTAGAGAAATATACCCAAATATTCATGAAATAATAAAATATCTGGGATTTGCTGCAAAATATTTGGGGCAGAGAGGCAGTAGGAAAGGTACAGTTGAAACAAAATTGATAATTTTTTGGAAGCTCTGTGAAGGATTACATTATTATATCTACTTTTCAAATAAGTTCAAAATGTTCCATACAACATTTTTCTTAAAGCAGAATAAAATTGTGAAAATAGAAAACACATATAATATCTGGCTTCCAGAAAAGGTAATTTTAGAGAGAAAAGGATATTTACTGTTAGTTATAGTCATAAGTGATTATATGAGAAGGAAAGAAAGAAAGAAAGAAAGGCTGAGAATTGAAGGTGTAAGCATCCAACTTAAGTTAGAAAAACACCAAAAGAATTCCTCCCACCTCCAAGTAGAAGAAAGTATACAGTTAAGTAAGAGCAAAAATAAATGATAATAAGAATCAAAAAAGCAAAAAGTTGGTTCTTTGGAAAGACTAATAAAATTGACAAACCTCTGGTAAAATTGTTCAATAAAAAAGAGAAGGAAGGTACAAATAAACAACATTAGGATGGAATAAAGGACATAACTATAGATAGAAGAAAAGATTTCAATAAAAGTAAGAGAATAATTTGATGTTAATGTATTTGAAAATTTGGATGTAACAATATACATCTTCAATAAAGGTAACAGACAAGCTGACACAGGAGAATAAAAAGTGTCAAATGTCCTGTAATTATTAACATGCATCAATTATTAATGTAGGGTTTTTGCACACAGAAAACATCAAGTTCACATAATTTTTGAGGTGACTTGTACCATACTTTTAAAAGTAACAGGTTATTTCAATTTCATAATAATTCTTCCAGGGAAAAGAGAGGAGAGACTATTGTCTGATTTACCTGCTTAAGCTAGTAGACTTCTGATACGAAACTAAGTGGGGTCAGTATGTGAAAGGAAATCCATTCACCCATCTCACTCATAAACCCAGATGCAAAAATTCTACACAAAACAAATACATCATGAACAAACTGAATTTATCCCAACAATGTGCAAGTGATTTAACATAGAAACTTTATTATTGAAATTATTCTCATTACAGCATATAAAATAGCCAATGCCTAATCATGCCTAAAGGAGAAAAAAAAACCTGTAAAACATGATTATAAGAATATTTCCTTTATTTTACAAAGACACCCTTATAAGGAGTCTCTACCAAAACCTACTGTGAACATTTTTCATGATGGCAAAATATTTAAAATATGTTTAAAATTAGAAACAGGACAAGGAAGCTAATTATTACAATTTCAACTCAACATTCAACTTTGATCTAACCAGCACTGTAAGACAAGATGAAGAAATGAAAGTTTAAAAGATTGAAATGGTAGAAAGAAAACCCTCGTTTGCAGATGGTATAAATTCTATATATAGAAAACTCGACAGAATCTACAAATTGTTAGAACTAATAAGAACATCTACGTAGGAGGCTAGATATAAGATCAACTATTTTAAATGCCTTTTTATAACTTAGTAACACTAATTAGAAAGCCTAGTATTTATAAATGCTGCACCATTTTCAATAATAAGAAATGGAGCAAGTAGTTAAAAATATACTAGATCCAAGTAAACTGGAAAATATAGAATATTTACGGATAGAAAGAGTTCAATATTGTAAAGATACCAATTCTTTCTAAGATGATTTATAAATTCAAAGCAATCTCAATCAAAGCTCCAACAAAATTATTTGAGGAACCTAACAAGCTGATCCTAAATCTGTACAGAGTAGTCAAGAGACTCCTGGGAAAGAACGTGGGAAGAGTTCCCCTACCAGATATCAGGACTTACAATAAAATTATAGTAATTAAGACTATAGAAAAAATGATGAATGCCAGTGAATAAAGAGCTCAGATACAGCCCCTCATATCTACATGGAAACTAGATGTGGTATCACAGGTCAGTGGGAGAATGAAGAAAATATTCAGTAAATGGTGTTAGTCAATTAGTTTGCCACTAGGAAATTGAATTTCTATTTTTTAGGCCATGCACACACACACAAAAAAATTGCAGCCGGATTAATGAGTTAAATATAAAAGTCAAAACTCTGATGTTTGTGGGATAAAATATATGTTAACTTTATAACCTTGGGAACCAGAAAGATCTGTTTTGAAATACAGAGAAGCACTAATCACGAAGATTAGAAAAAGATTTCTAAATTGGACCTCATTAAAATTAAATTCTATTTATTCAAATTATAAAGAAAGTGAAAATACAAGCCACTGAGGGGTAAGGGAGGGAAGCTATTTGCAGCATATTTATTTAAAAACAAAAGAAGAGATAGAGAATAATTTGTATCTGGATTATATAAGAATTTTTTTAAAAACCAATAATAAACCAAATAGTTAAATAGAAAAATAGGCAAAAGATAACAGCAATTACTTTACTTTTAAAAACCAGAAACATTGAATAAATACAGCAAACTGCTGTATTTATAAGAGATTATTTTATAATCTCTCATGAGATTATAAAATCTATCATTTTAATATATTAAAATGATAAAAAATATCATTTTATTTTATAACTGAAAAGTTAGGAAAAATAAAATTTGGCAAAACCTAGTGTTGGTGAGTTGTAACAATTCAAAAACATTTTGAAAAGTGGCATTATTTTATAAAGCTGAGTAGGCATGTACTTTATGACCCAGTTCTAATTCCAGGTATATGCCCTAGAAAAAAATGTATATATACCCTAGAGAAAACATATGATAGAGACAAAATTTACAAGAATATTCATAGCAGCCTTATTCATAAGGTGAGATAGATAGATAGATAGATAGATAGATAGATAGATAGATAGATGATAGATGGATAGTAGATGGATGGGTGAGCAGATAGAAAGAAAACCACATTTTCCTTAATACAAAAGGAAATAAATTTTTAAAATGATATATTCTCTTTTTTTTTTAATTTATTTTTTTTAATTTATTTATTATTATTATACTTTAAGTTGTAGGGTACATGTGCATAACGTGCAGGTTTGTTACATATGTATACTTGTGCCATGTTGGTGTGCTGCACCCATCAACTCGTCATTTACATCAGGTATAACTCCCAATGCAATCCCTCCCCCCTCCCCCCTCCCCATGATAGGCCCCGGTGTGTGATGTTCCCCTTCCTGAGTCCATGTGATCTCATTGTTCAGTTCCCACCTATGAGTGAGAACATGCGGTGTTTGGTTTTCAGTTCTTGTGATAGTTTGCTAAGAATGATGGTTTCCAGCTGCATCCATGTCCCTACAAAGGACGCAAACTCATCCTTTTTTTATGGCTGCATAGTATTCCATGGTGTATATGTGCCACATTTTCTTAATCCAATCTGTCACTGATGGACATTTGGGTTGATTCCAAGTCTTTGCTATTGTGAATAGTGCTGCAATAAACATACGTGTGCATGTGTCTTTATAGCAGCATAATTTATAATCCTTTGGGTATATCCCCAGTAATGGGATGGCTGGGTCATATGGTACATCTAGTTCTAGATCCTTGAGGAATCGCCATACTGTTTTCCATAATGGTTGAACTAGTTTACAATCCCACCAACAGTGTAAAAGTGTTCC
>NC_037685.1:33911989-34022926 GCF_003255815.1 Theropithecus gelada | reverse complement strand
GTATGATATTGGCTGTGGGTTTGTCATAAATAGCTCTTATTATTTTGAGGTACGTTCCATCAATACCGAATTTATTGAGCGTTTTTAGCATGAAGGGCTGTTGAATTTTGTCAAAAGCCTTTTATGCATCTATTGAGATAATCATGTGGTTCTTGTCTTTGGTTCTGTTTATATGCTGGATTATGTTTAAAAAATGATATATTCTCATGGTGGGAATATACTATACAGCAGTGAAATTGAATAAGCTAAAACTACACATGTCAACATGCATAAATTTTAGAAATATAATGTTGAATGGCAAAAGCAAGTAGCAGAAGATAGCATGGAATGTGATACCATTTATAAATCTCAAAAACAGCAAAAACTAAAAAAAAAGTACTCTGTAGGTATTCTGTATGGACTTATATCAACGTAGGAAAACAAGAGAATAATGGACACAAAACTCAGAATTATTATTGCCTCTGGATGGGGAGAGAGATGTTATGAGAATTCCATTTCTTGGTTTGGGTGGTGGGTTTCATGGGTGTTTGTTTTGTTTTACTGATGTGCTTCACAGCATGGATTTGTATTATATATATTCTTTTATGTGTGTTATACGTATTTTAATTATTTCTATATTTTTATTTTTTGTATTTCAAATATTTTTTAAAAGCTGAAGGAGAAAGGATTACTTCAAAGAAAGTATGAGAGGTGATGGATGGAAAAAAGACTCTTCATTTTATGCAATTTGGATTTTTTATCATTTTAATATATTAATTAGTTATTTGTATTATAAGAACAGGGAGAAGGAAAAGGAGGAGGAGGAGGAGAGGAGGAGGAGAATGTAGAGACTTTTTAAGAGGCCATGTGTGATGAAATTAACTGAGCTGTCAGCATGGAGAAAGGGTAAGCGTGAGCATAATTTCTGCAGGGAGCAGAAAGGTGGTGTGGAAGGACAGCTCTGTGTTGGCTTCAAGCAGCAAAGGATATTTTGGCCATTATCCGCAGTAGAAGATAACAGAGGGGCCTTTAAACAGAGAGGGAGGAAAACACATTTTTTACTCTTCCCACTCCTTTACTCTTTCTTCTATCTATTTTTGCAACCAAGTGAAATAGACAAAAGCATGTGGAGAATTAGCGTATGACAAAGGTGGGATTTCCAAGCAGTGGGGAAAAGATGGTTAACTTTATATCATCCACAGGTTTGGCAGATGTGAGATTTCAGTACGCAGCTGGAGTCTGGCCTTTCACCACCTGATGCTTTATACAGTCTTTCTTGCTACATTGGTAGATGCTTCTGGATTAATAAGTTTTGTGAACTCTAACAATTTGGATGAAAAGAGGTCCATGCTGGCAAAGACTTTAGTTTGTGTCATATTAAGTTAGTCTTCCTCTTAGAGTGGATTTCCAGATTAAAAGGGACCATTGCATTTCTTCTTTTTCAGTTTATAGTTTGTAGTTTGTAAATAATCATAAATGTCTAGACTGTGAAAGGACTGTTTTCAGTTAAGTTTTTATATATAATGCGTAAAACAGAAAGCTAAATTTAGGTTTTCAATTTGGTTTCAAAAAGTAATGGAGGCTTATGAAAGAAACATATTATCCATCTGAATATATCCATACATGCAAATTCACCTCAAATACATGCCAGAACCTGTGGAAAATGCTGGGATAGGAATTAAAGTCAAGGGCACAGAGGATTATGTAATAAAATGTCAAAGTGCAGTGTTAGAGAAGGTAGGGGGCTTCCCTCTGGCCAATAGCAGCATGTGTTAGTCCACTTTGTGCTGTTACAAAGGAATACCTAAGGCTGGATAATTTATAAAGAAAAAGGTTTATTTGGCCCATGGTTCTACACACTGTACAAGAAGCATGGCACCAGTATCTGCTTCTGGTGAGGCCTCAGGAAGCTTCCAATTGTGGTGGAAAGGGAATCAGGAGCAGGCATGTCACATGGTGAGAGAGGGGGCAAGAGAAAGGGGAGGAGGAAGGTGCCAGCTCTTCTTAACAATCAGATCTCACAGTAACTCTTAGAGCGAGAACGCACTCATTACCATGGGGAGGGCACCAAGCCATCCAAGAGGGACCCGCCCCCATGACCCAAACACCTCCGACTAGGCCCCACCTCCAACATTGGGGATCACAGTTCAACATGAGATTTGGTTTGATATCCAAACTATATCATGGGGCAAACTGTTGGTGAATGGAGAGAAACATCAGGAAACAACTTCCCTGGTGGATGGTGCCTAACGGTCATGAATCTCGATCTACTGTGTAGACACCCACAGGATAAAGCTCCTGAATTACCACACATGGGTAATTTTGCTAAAGCTGAGTCTATCTGCATGACAACAAACCACTGTGTACTGATAACAGTCAATGGTGCATTTATGGAGATTATAATCATAGCCTTTGGCACTGTTTCTTGAACATGAACACCTTCTGGATCTCAAGGAGAAAGACTAGATAGCATGACAAAAAAAGGGAAAAAAAAAAAATAGAGTTAGCAGGGCCTGGGTTTGTCTTCTGAGTCTGCCACTTGACCATTTGGCTGCCTTAATTAAGAAGATTACTTCCATTTTCTTATCTACAAATGTGGAATGATAATGCTTATCTGGTTCAGTTGCTGTAAGGATTAAAGGGGGATGCTGGATTTATAACAGAACACTATTCTGAAACTGAACTGATGGAAACCTCACTTTTATTTATCATCTCTTTTACCTTTGACACTAGCCCTGAGGGTGAGGCTCGCTGGCTCATGGAAGCCAAGCGAAGAACAGTATTTTGACTCCTAGAGTCAATGCTGAAAATCTGTAGCAGAAACAGTAGTTTTGAAAGCCAAAGTTTTTGCTCATAAAAGAAGTTGTAGTTCTTTTTGTTTGTGTTAGAGTGAGAAAAGTGTTTTTGAGGAGCAAAAAGGCTGAGTCTGAACAACCCAGGGAAATAAAGTTTGTCCCATAAACATGAAGCTTGGAATGAATGCTAATGGAGGGAGAGCCGTTTTCTCTCCCCGAAGGATGTAAGTGTGAGCAGCTGGAGTCGTGGAAATAGAGTTGAGAGGGAGAAGAAAAGGAGTATTGTGGTTGGATGATGGGGAGGCTCTCTGCAATGCAATTCTGTGTCAAGCCCTGAGGAGGGGACATTTTAAAAACCTCAAATAGGTTTGGGGGTTCCAGGAGCAGCGAAGACATGAGCCTTGCTTCCCAGAGAAAGCCCAGGATAATGTGGATGCCATTGGGTACCGGTGGCAGCCAGGTTTATCTAAGCAGAGAGACTCTGCTATAGCCCCAACAAGTTACGGGTCAGCACCCACAGGAGTTCTGTGCCCTGAGTGGGCTGTAGACTGCGCGGGTCTTGCATCTATAATGACGGGACACCATCAACAAATGCAGAGTAAATTTCATGAGCTAGAAACCATGTAGCTCCTTGGCGTTCAACAGTATATACACTGGACCTTATCAAAGAAGACTGAAGAAGTGGACACTAGCAAGGGACAGGAGATTAATATTGGTCTATGTCTCTGCCCAGACAACGTGATGCCTATCGGCTTCTGGAATGTAGATGTCATTCTGTGGAGGAAGAAGCAGCAGAACCTTACGTTTAAATCCTGAATAAGGTACATTTACCTGGAAGTATGTAGATAAGCTTGTTCTGCTACAGTGCAAAATGAAAGTTTGAGATGGAACTTAAGTCCTCATATAGTTACAGTTTTGCATACTTGATTGCAGGCCTTCCCCTAACATCCGTGGGCTGAGGAGGACCTGGAACAGTCAAGGATCCAGGAGCTTTGAGATTGTGTAGATTAGTAGATGCTTACTAAGCAGTAATGAGTATTGTTGTTGACATTCTGAACTTCGGATCAATGGTTATCAATATTACAGCAACACGTATCAGAAAACCAGGATTAGACTTAGATAGAATAAAGCATGTGGAATATTTGACAAATACTTACCATTGCTTGAGTTCAACACTATACCCTCTTCCATCACACACTGAAGATGATTGACGGTTAAGCGGAATAAGAAGGCCTGTTGGTCAAATATATAAAACAATGGTTTCTTGTTTACTGTATCTGTGAATCACAGAAAATGCATCAACAAAACCACAGTGCTATAAAATTAAAATTCATCTCAAAATGGAAGGAAATAATTAAATCAAGAAAACCTCAGATGATCTTCCTGCATTCAAGAATGTCTCTTGCTGAGTGGGTACTTGTCCTGATGCTGGACTCTGGTAGACTTATGCACACACTTTGTTTTCAACTTCCCTGATTAACCGATTTTAAAATCTTTGTAGCCAAAGCAATGATATTTGGAGCATGAGATGAGTTGGGGGTCAATACATGTTTCTAAGTCTTAATAGACCACATGGAGTCCAAACATAGTGGGCAAAGATGGAATCTTTTAAGAAAACAAACTTATTCTATTAACTAGCATTCACATGATGGACAAAGGATTTTTAAAAACTTATGTGCACATAAAGCAAAATATCAGAAGAACAAGGGCTTGCACGTAAGAACCAAACTTCATTTCCAGTCCAAAAAAATAAAATAAAAAGTTTTATAAGCTTTATTTGAACAAAAAACAAACTCTTTTCATGGCTTAAAAAAAATCAGCATTTCATCTGAATCAGATGACATTAACAGGTTTGTGCAAGAAGTAATGACCTTGATATTCATAAAAGAAATTACATAATCCTTGGGTTATTCATGTTCTTTTTTGAAGGTTAAAAAGATTTTTATCAAAATGTTGTTGTCTCAAATTTCTAAAATGCTTCAGATTTGCTGCTCTTCACTCCCACCCACTGTATACTTTGTTAAAGTGCTTCCTTTTCATCACCAATTCTACAGAATCTTCAGGTTGAATATGTTGGAGCAGTATGTAGGCATTCTATTACTGACTAGTAACTTTTTCTGTAGCTCCAATTGACTCAATCCATGAAAACAGATGAGAGGTGTGGCCAAAGAAAAGAAGTTAGGAGATAAAAGGAAAAACAAAGATCAAATTGGATATGACCATACTCAATTCTAAACCAGACATTCTTATTTCCCAATACACTTTTGTTTTAGAGGAAATAGCTAAGCCCGGAATGCCTGTTTTTCTACCAGGGCCATTCGTGCCCAACCGGCATCTTCCTGGACTGTTTATCTCCTAATTTCACTCCTTGCTGAAGTTCTTTCCAATTATCGGTAGAGATTTGACTGAATTTCATCATGCTGTTCCTTTTATGTAGTAAGTCAAATAACTACTTACTAAGTATTTAGTAAGTACTACTTATATAAGAAAAAAGAAAAAGTGAATAAGTCACTAGCTATCCCAGTTCTTATAGACAGAGAGAAAAGGCACAAATAACCAAAATTAGGCATAAGAATGATGAATAGTGAATTATTTATGAGAAAATACTTTGAATAAATCCATGCTAAAATTTTTTAAAGAATTTTTTTCCCATTTGAACTGGGGAGTTCAAGGCTACGGTGAGCAGTGATTGCTCTACTCCACTCCAACCTGGGCAACAGAGTAAGATCCTGTCTCAATAATAATAGTAATAATAATAATTTTTCAACATATTAATTTCTTGGAAAATAGAAATGGACAAAAATGAGACTCAAACCTTAATAAACAGATCAATAAACATGGAAATAACAGAGGATATTGTCAAAGATTTACCCCCACCCTCCCCACACACCTAAATGTGATAGGTCTAGTTTGTGTCAGATTTGAATAATTTGAAAATAAAAGAATTGCTTATATCATGATAAGTTTATTAATACATGTTTTGCAGAAAAATACGATTATACAAAGAAGCTATTTTGGAAATGACATGTTACAAATCTTTTCCCCAAGTGGGGAAAATGTGGAACAATCAATTGTCCTGCCTTCCAGGTCTATTCTGAGATTCCTTTACACTTCTGAATTTCTCTATAGTAAACATTGAACTATTCTTCTAGTAAATATCTTTAAAGCACATGCTACATGCTTTAACATAATGGTGCACAGATAATTAAAAAATAAGCTTCTGTTAATTTCTTGTTGCAGAAGTTTCTAGCAGAAAAATTTCTTTTATTTTTTATTTCATTTTATTTTTATTTTTTGTAGAGACAGGGTCTTGCTGTGTTGCCCAGGCTGGTCTCAAACTCCTGGGCTCAAGTGATTCTCTCCCCTTGCCCTCCCAGAGTGCTGGGATGACCGGTGTGAACCACCGTGCCTGGCTCAGCAGACAGATTTCGGGCACTGTGTTTGATGATAAGAAATATGCTCTACAGCTGGGGAAATCTGCAATATTGTGTGTGTGTGTGGGTGCGGGTGTGTGTGTGGGTGCGGGTGTGTGTGGGTGCGGGTGTGTGGGTGCGGGTGTGTGTGGGTGCGGGTGTGTGTGGGTGCGGGTGTGTGCAGGGAAGTGAAAGTTGTCCCACTGTATAACCCAAGGGTAAATAATTCAGGGAGGAATATGAAATAGGTGCACTCCATGTTAAGAATGACCATAAAAAGCACACTTTGGGATTCTAAGTAGAAACTCTTTATAGCCCATCTAGCATCCAATAGACTAAAAAAAAAAACACTATGCTTCATTTTAATATAGAGTGATTTGAATCCTCACTGTAGAAGGCAGAATAATGCCTTCACCCCCAAAGATGTCCGTGCCCTAATCTCTGAAACCTGTGGATATTTTATCATACATGGCAAAAGAGACTTTGCAGATGTGATTAAGTTAAAAATCTCGAGATGGAGAGATTATCCTGGATTCTCCAGCTTGGCCCCATCTAATCATATGAGTCCTTAAAATTGGAGCACTTTCCTTGGCTGTGGTCAAGGAGAGATGTGACAGTGGAAGAATGGTCAAAGAGATGCAATGTTGCTGTTTGAAGATGGAGGGAGGGGGCAACAAGTCAAAGGATACAGGCAGCCCCCAGAAGCAGGAAAAGGCAAGGAAATGATTCTCACCTGGCCTTTCCAGAAAGAATGCAGTCCTGCCAACGTTTTGGGTTAGCCCAGTGAGACCCGAGTCAGATTTCCAACCTATGGAACCATAGGATATCTGTATTGTTTTAGCCACTAAATTTGTGGCAATTTGTTACAGTGACAATAGGAATCTAACACACTCACTTTTTAGTTTTTGTATGCTTTACAGTTTACAAATACTTTATCTCATATCTGTCTAGGTTTTTTTAAGAAAATAAATGGAAAGCTTTAAGCAGAAATGGGTTCAAAAGAGTAGAAAATTAGAAATGGATGATTTTCAGCATCCAGTGGTTGACTGGTTAATCCTTGTGCAAAAAAAAAAAAAAAAAAAAGCTGAAATTTCCGAATATGTCTGAGATGAAACAAAACAAACAAAAAACAAATACAAAGAACATCAGTCTCTGATAAGTGGCTGCTCCCCAAAACTGTGAAAGGCAATTTTTCTCAGAATATTTTTAAAGCTTACAATGAACTCTTTTATAATGTTACGTTGCATATTGTCAGGCCTCTTTATAGCCCTGTTTTAAACTAGACCAGTGGCCCATGTCCTATTTTCTTTCTTTTAATCCTTATATCCTCAAATAGAGCTTGTTTTCTCCTCTTCTTGGTAATTAACACTACCCAGTCTTCTCTGAAGGTGTTCTTCCCCCCAGTCTGACTGCCAGATAGCTAGTCTCCCCACATTTCCCTCTTCTTGTTCCCCTCTAAACACAAGCGCATGGTCTTATTTCATTTGCAGAGTTATTCTTTCTAACTGCTATAGTGAGACAAAGAGGGCATGAAAAAATAAGCCATGTGGGAAAGGTCTTCCAGCATGCGGCTCCTAACTGATTAAAATCATGACTGCTGAGAAGTAAAGCTGAGAAGAAACAAAACGAAAGAATGACCGACACACAAGGGATATGAAATTAAAATTTAATAATTGAGTCAAATAATAAGTAGCTGTGACGCTTGAACATGAATAGATGCTCTGTGTGTGTGCATATATAATAACTCCAGCCCCGGACTTCTCTTTCTCCGTGGTGGAATTGTGTTATTACACAATAGCAACACTGGAAGAAGCCATAGAGGTCATTTTGTTCAGCCCCCACATTTTGCCAAGGAAAGACTGAAAGACAGACAGACGGAGACTTGTCTGCTTTTTTACTTCTTTTTCTTTGCTTTTGAATCTTTTCCCATCAGCCACACATCAACCAGTGATCGAATGAGATTATTCAGTCTGGGGTCATTCTATTCCTTATTCTTATTGACCATTACAATCTCTCCCTTTAATTCCTTTCCTTCCTATCTCATCTTTAACACTATTAATCCATGTCTTTCATGATTTGCCCCTGCCTGATTTTTCTTTTATAGATAAACTGAGTCATCAGCAAGCATTTTGCTGGAAGTCAGCCTTGTTAAATGTCCAGTCTATTTAAGTGACTTTCTATTTTATCCTATCTGCTGGATCGCAGGTTTTTGTTGATCAAACTTTCTTATCATGTCAAGTGTTAATCTTCTTTTAGTGATAGAGAAATTGCCAAACGAAAGTACTTTGGAAAATGAATACATTGACCTGTCATTTCACAGTCCTCACACAACCAAAGTCCTACTTGCCCTACAGTAGGTACATTTCTAACTGAAAATGTGAAGGCCGTGTACAAAGACTCCTGAGTCACAAAAGTCTTGAAATTCCTCAAAAAGAATGTTTTGAAAACATGGCAGGCCTGGCTATTTTACTATGGTGAAACGTATCACTATGGTGAAATATTACTGTAGTGGTTGCACTATAGGCAATCAACCCAAACTTGGTACAAAACATTATGGTAGATAATATTCATTTAGTGCTTACAGTGTGCTAAGTATTATTTTAAGCACACTACATAGATTATCTAATTTAATCATCTGAGTTAAGTGCAATTATTGTTCCTATTTCATGTATAGGAAAATGTGGGCACCAAGCGATTAGGCCACTTGCCCCAAACCCAGAGGGAATAAACAGTGGAGCCAGGATTTAGAGAGTTAGGTGGAGTCTAGTCTCCTAACCCCTCTGCCAAACCACGTCTGACATGGGGGTTAACATGAGTCAATCCACACCCACACCTTGTATGTGGAAAGAGTGTCTTTGAAGGCCACGCCCTATGGATAAGTGGAGACACCATGGTTTCAGGCTCCAATAAGCACATACAACAGTCTATATGGCACCTGAAGCAAGCAGGTGCCTTCCTTGTCTTGTAGTAACCCAAAGGAAAATATTCTAATGCCCCGAAGCCTCCTGCCTGGCCCCACAATTCAGCAATGCTATCAGGAAGAGTAGCTCTTACACGGCCCTCACAACTTCAGATCCGCTTTAAGATAAACTGGCTAATGATTAGAAGTGCATCTCAGAACTATCGGCCTAATGTAGATGACACAGACTCCTGGATCAGGTCTTGCCTTTCCCTGACTTTTTTGAAGTCTAGAGTATCATTTTGCAATGGCTCAGAATTGGAACTGGACCACCTGCCTGAGGCTGCTCGGACTGCCCACACAGCTTGTAAAAACCGTATGTAAACATGAAATGCAGCTGCAAAACAAACCTAGTTTTCCTCACAGGAAGTTATCCCCCTAAGGAATCAGGATTAGTGTGACAGGCTTGTGCAAACTGCTCGAACGAGGGCCATCTTCAGCCAAGTAGTCCACCGTGTCGGAGTGTTCGCTAATCAAAGTGAGGGTGGCAGTTTTCATCCATTTCTACACTTTTAAACACCTCTTTAGAAACGGTTTTCAATCCATTTCTCCAGCAACTGCCTGTCTTACTAGCACCCGATCCATATTTCCAACTGGGACTAAAGCAAAACATGTTTTCTTCCCTATGTTACTAATGGGCACCAGCATCCACCAAGTTACAGAAGCCAAAAGCCTTGGAATTAACCAAAGCCCTTTATACCTAATGTCAAATCCAATCCTCAATACACATCCTGTAGATCTTACTGAAATGGCTCTTGAATCTGTCTCCTGTCCTCCAGTTTCACTACTCTTATACCAGTTCAAGTGTTGATCCGGTGTACGCTGAACCACTCCAGTAACCTCTTTTTAATTTTCTTTTTTTTAAGAGAGACAGTCTCACTCTATTGCCCAGGCTGCAGTGCAGTAGCATGATCTTGGCTCACTGCAGCCTTGACTTCCTAGGTTCAAGTAATCCTCCCACCTTAGCCTCCTGAGTAGCTGGGACTACAGGTGCACACCACCATGCCTGGCTAATTTTTTTTTTTTTTTGGTAGAAATCAGATTTCACCATGTTGCCCAGGGCTGGTCTTGAACTCCTGCGATCAAGTGATCTGCCTGCCTTGGCCCCCAAAGTGCTAGGATTTCAGATGTGAGCCACCACGCTTGGCCAATAACCTCGTAATTATCTTCTACCTCCATATCTTCTGCATCCAGTTAATTTTCTTCTCTATCCTTGGCCATTTTTCTCAAATCAAAATGTAACCATGTCATTCCCATGCTTAATTACTTGGTGTGTCTCCCTGTGAACATAATCCAACAATTTTATGTAGCATATATCTTTTTTCTTTTTTTTCTTTTTTTTTTTTTTTTGAGACGGAGTCTCGCGCTGTCGCCCAGGCTGGAGTGCAGTGGCGCAATCTCGGCTCACTGCAAGCTCCGCCTCCCGGGTTCACGCCATTCTCCTGCCTCAGCCTCCCGAGTAGCTGGGACTACAGGCGCCTGCCACCTCGCCCGGCTAGTTTTTTGTATTTTTAGTAGAGACGGGGTTTCACCGTGTTAGCCAGGATGGTCTCGATCTCCTGACCTTGTGATCCACCCATCTCGGCCTCCCAAAGTGCTGGGATTACAGGCTTGAGCCACCGCGCCCGGCCCTATCTTTTTTCACAATCTAGTTTTGACTTATATTTTGGCTCATCTCCCATCATTACTCTATGTCAGTTCTTTCCATACTCTCCCAGGGAAAATGCGTCATTTCCATCATGAGGTTCTCATTTTACCATTTGCTTATAGCATTAATCACATTGTAGCATATGTTTTTGTGTGTCAGTCTTTCCCTTTTCTAAAGCATACACACATCGTGAAGGGAGGAACCCCATTTTGTTCAGCACCACATCCCCAACTGCCAAACATGGAATTTGACATTTTGAAAGTGCTCATTGAGGCTGGACATGGTGGCTCATGCCTACAATCCCAACACTTTGGGAGGCCGAGGCAAGAGGATCACTTGAGCCCAGGAGTTTCTGAGACCAACCTGGGCAATATAGCAAGACCTCATCCCTATTTTTTTAAAAAATAGAAAGTACTCAGTGAATATTTGCTCAATAAGTGAATAAAGGCAGTGTCACCTAATTTTATGTTGGACATTACAAAAAATGTTTATATGTATAAGCAATAAATCAATATATGTGTAGTGCATGTATATATGGTGTGTATATACATACACACACACACACACACACACTACCCATATATTAGTTAATCAATAATTGAGTATTTACTAGGCAGTAGGAGGTCAAAAAATAAACGGAGTCAGAAACCTGGTTTAAAATCCTAGCATTGAGGCATATTAGCTAAGTGATCACAGGTCAGTTAAACTCTTAGTATATTTTTTCATTTTAAAAATGTGGATAATAATACAACTCATGGCATGCAGGTGACAAAGGCAAGATGAGGCAATTTGCCTTAGTGACAAAGTTGGTTTTTAACAAATGACAGTGTGGCAGAGCAACTCCTGTGGGATAACTCGAACAATCTGCAGCCTTTGCAGTCCTTTCTAATCCTAAACTTGTGGTTTTACTAAATTGGGCACTCTCTAACCAGACCGTGAAGAGGAAAAGAAGCTCATTTGTAAGTTAAATTGGACAACAAGATTCAAACGGCTAAAATTAACTAGATTCGCATTTTCTGACACACAGCTCCAGGGTAAAAACCTGTCAGAGATTCAAGTATTTCCATTGGGGCGACAGTATTTTATGATGGACCTGATAGTAGGGAATCATGTGGAGCAGATCCCCATATTTTCTGTGCAAGACGCAGTAAAGTGTTTGAGATTTGGGGTTCTGGAGCCAGACTGCTGGCTTCAAGCTGGATAACCATGGGTAAATTTCTTAAATGCCGTCTCAATTTCATCATCCGTAAAACGGGGCTAAAAGGATCACCTAATTAATAAAGTTGTTGTGAAGACAAAACAAATAGTATATTAAGTAAATGCCTAGTGTATAACAAGTGCTCAATAAATATTTCTGAATTGAGTGGCTATATAATTTATCATCACATTGGGACAGCTTTGAGAGTAAAAAGGTGTGTTGTTAAGAATGATGGCAACAACTTAGGATTAAACTGGAATTCTCCTGGTCAAACCAAGATGCACAGTCACACTGGCTGCGACGATGTGGTTAATATGATGATGATGTTGTCATGCAGTGCAAGCTGGAGGTACTTCCCTTTTAACCTTTAGCATATCCAACTGACACACCAGCTCCAGCTGAAGTTCGGGATTCACACACATCTTCCTTGTCTCCGTTATTCCCAACCAAGAATCATCAACCATTAGCTGCTACATCAAGCCAAAGGCAAACACAAAACATGCTTTTTTCCTCCTGAGACCCAAGCAGGAAAGAGGAGGTTTAATTATTACTGTATTAAATCAACTACTTCATTTTATTTGGGGAGTCCAGTTTGATAAATCACAATATTGTGGCTGAGACCTGCTGACCAGCACAAATTTGCCTGTTAACTCACAATTCATATGTATTATCTAAATTTCTGAACTTTATTTTTTGTAGAGATGGGGTCTTGCTATGTTGCTCAGGCTGGCCTTGAATTCCTGGCCTCAGGCAATCCTTCCTGTTTGGCCTTCCAAAGTACAGAGATTACAGGTGTGAGCTACTGTGCCTGGCCTTACTGATCTTTAATAGCTTTGGGTATGGCCTTGGGTCCTTCTTTTTTTCCTCTTTTCCTTTCTTTTTATTAAATTATGGGCAGAAACCCAAATACAGAGGGAAATTCCCAGACACAGGCTGAAACTTGCTTAACCAATTTTATCCAACTTACAATGTCAGATAATCACTTCAAGAAAGTCAGTAGCTATTAGTCTTACATTATTTAGTAAGCACCTAACTATATATCCAATATTTTGCTAGGAAATATTCAAAACATGATCTCACAAGAAGTTTTCAGTCTGGTCCAAAACACAAAAGGAACATTTGTGAAACAGCAATGATATGGGATTATATATAACAGAGACAGAACTATCATGCAAATAAGCTCAGCAAGAAAAGAAAATCAGTCAGGGCTGAAGCTCTCAAGGGAAGACTTGTCACAGGAGTAGGTTTTGAGCTGGGCCTTAAGCATGTTTCAATCTTAGTAGATGGAAAAAAGATAGGATAACCTACTAGGTGAGGAGGTGAGTGCAAGATAAGACAGGGCTGGGAGTTAGAACTGAGAAGAAAAACTGGCATTGCACAATTAAAGAAACCTCTCTTGGCCGGGGCCTGTGGCTCATGCCTGTAATCCCAGCACTTTGCAAGGCCTAGGCGGGCAGATCACCTGAGGTTGGGAGTTTGAGACCATCCTGACCAACATGGTGAAACCCCGTCTCTACCAAAAATATAAAAATTAGCCGGGTGTGGTGGTGCATGCCTGTAGTCCCAGCTACTCTTGAAGCTGAGGTGGGAGAATCGCTTGAACCCAGGAGGCAGAGGTTGCAGTAAGCTGAGATCGCGCCACCACACTCGAGCCTGGGCGACAGAGTGAAACTCCATCGAAAAGAAAAGAAAAGAAAAAAGAAAAGAAGAGAAAAGAGGGAAGGGAAGGGGGAAAGAAAGAAAGAAGGAAAGAAAGAGAAAGAGAGAAAGAGAGAAAGAAATATCTCTTTTAGACAGAGACATCCAGCAACTAAAGGGACCGGGCAATAAGGAAATAGCCTCAATTTTGAGGCTCTATTGTAGGTTTATCTAATACCTAGCAGATCCACTATTCTAACTGTACAGGATTTCAGACTTTTAAAAAGGCAACAACATGAGTTGAGATTGTTGTAATCATTTCTTTATTAGCCTTTTCTCTGTTCAGGAAGGGCCATGGGGAGAAATGCTTCTCAAAAGTAATCATGAATTCTATCGATAAGGTGACATCAAAGCACAAGTCAAATAAGATCATCCATTTTGAAACGTGGCTTTCAGGCTTGATGTCCTTAAAATATAACAGTATAAAAATTGCAAATATATTGGCTTCCCAATGGGGAAGAAAAGTTTTCTTGTAAGAACAGCTTTCAAGCCTGGCAAATAAGTAAGTTTCTGCAATGCCCTCCCCTGGCGGTCATAAACATTTACTACTTGGCATCCCAATTCAACCACGTATTATTGCTTAATTAAAAGTGCTTCTTTTAATAGATCAATAGACTTGCTTTCAGGAGCTGCCATAATAACACCTATACTTTTTTATTCAAAGTGGTAAGAGGTAGTCAGGAGAGATGACATACATAGGCTTAAAAAATTTTGAGCTGAAATGTGCGTGATATGACATGCCATTTTGTGTCCGGGTGCACGTAATGCAAATCACAGCTCTTTGAAACAGAAAAATCGGAGCCAATTCAAACTAATGACCTGGCTCTTGTTTCTGAAGTGGGTGGGGGTTTACATTAAACCTTTTTAATGCTGCTCCTAAACACAGCGAACCCCTGAGTTTTTGACCTTCCTGAACTGCAGCCAAAGGGCTTGGCAAAGGCCAACCAAAGTGTATTAGAAAGTAGCACAAAAGGAGGAATAAGATTGCATGTTCTTTTATATTCTCTGAAAACCTCAGTCCCATTCTTTCTTCTCTCAGATATTCTGCTCTTCTCTTTCCTGGAAAATTTGTTGCAAAACAGCGGTTCTTCGCCATTTATGGGGACACAAACCCCTTTGAAATCTGATCCAAACCATGGACTCACTCTCAGAAACATGAGCATACACTCAAAACCTTGCAGAAAATTTCAGAAGGTCCACAAAGCCTTTGAAACTCATGTAGACCCCCAATTAAGAACCTCCAAATGTTCTCCAGTGACACTAAACAAGAAAAAATAAGACAGGTATTTAAAGTGACTTTAGAAATATATTGAATCTGAGGGGCATTTTGTTTGTGATCCTCAGCTTAAACAGAATAGTGGGTTCATAACGACCTAGTTCAGGCGTGTCCAATCTTTTAGCTTCCCTTGGCCACACTGGAAGAAGAATTGTCTTTGGCCACACATAAAATACACTAATACTAATGATAGCTGATGAGCTAAAAAAAAAAATTGCAAAAACATCTCATAATGTTTAAGAAAGCTTATGAATTTGTGTTGGGCCACCGTGAAAACCGTACTGAGCTCTATGCGGCCTTTGGGCTGTGGGTTGGACAAGCTTGATCTAGCTGGTCAGTATGCATTGCTTCTCCTCCAAGTTTTATGCTGACTCTGGAGGAAGTCACAGATATTTGAGAAATTCTTATCCTCATGTTTGGGCAGTCGCCACAACAAAATCTGTTCTGATGCATGCCTATGATTGCCTTGCCCCTGATAGCCACAGTGGGTTGTAAAGAAAAGAAAGAGCATGTGCTTCTAGATAGGCCTCTGCTTGCTCAATGAAAGCAGATTTTTTTGGAGGAAGTTTTAGAGGTTGCTTTTTGTTGTTGTTGTTGTTGTTAATCTTTCAGTTTTAATGTAACCTTTTCTGGTTGACTCGTAAACCCAAAGTGAAATTCAGGTACATAATCTTAACATCTGGCATTGTTTTGGCTTCTCAAGGTATAAAAGCCAGTGGCCCCTTCACCTTATACATATGCTGTGTGCAGCAAAACTCTTTGCTTCATGGGAAAAAATGGGCTGACAGGGATTTCTTACCTGTCAGAGGCACAATCTTGTGTGTCCTAATCACTTCATGAAATGAGCTTTCTTCTGTGACTCTACTTGAGCAAAGCAGCCCTGGCCATTCAGTAAAACAAACTGTGCTAGAGGAAAACCAGCCTCACTCATGGACACGACAGCATGATAAGGTGCAGAGCAATGTCCCGTCCACCAGCTTCACGGGTCTGTGTGTTACTCCCTGTTCATCCCAGGCCCCCATTCTAAGAACAAGTGGAAATAACTGACGGATCTACACACTGGGTGCTTTAGTGCATACACTCAATGTTTACATGTCCCTGTAAGGTAGATGGTAGTATTCTGCCTAGTGTACAGATGAGAACATTGAGGTTTGGAGAAGTTAAGTAAGTTTCCTGAGGTTCCACATCAGTAAGTGAGGTTGTATGAATCGGAGCATAGGCAGCCGTTACTGCACTGCATTCCCATGGCCCGCTGCCTGGTCCCGGCTGAGACTTCATCACAGAAGCTGAAAAACTTACAGTGGTTCACGTGGAAGGTCAGCCAAGTGCTGAGTGAGTCTTCTCTTCTAGCCAATGAAGAACCACCATTAGAAGGAGTGGGGTAGGCCAAGCTCAGTGGCTCATACTTGTAATCCCAGCACTTTGGGAGGCCAAGGTGGGCAGATCATTTGAGGCCAGGAATTCGAGACCAGCCTGGCCAACACAGGGAAACCCTGTCTCTACCAAAAAATACAAAAATTAGCCAGGAGTGGTGGCACGCACTTGTAGTCCTAGCTACTTGGGAGGCTGAGACAGGAGAATTGCTTGAACCCGGAAGGCAGAGGTTGTAGTGAGCCAAAATCGTGCCACTGCACTCCAGCCTGGGTGACAGAGAGAGACTCTGTCTCAAAAAAAGTGGGGGAGGTGGAGTGGAGGTGGGATAATCTTTATGGATTTATATCAGTTTCTAATTCCATTTGGTAGAAGACAGAAGTAGAATTCCCAGTTCATCGTTGTGTTTTGGGTGGCCTGTGGACCGCTTTAATTTACTATTTCTGCTCTTCACAGGGAATACATTTTAAGTTCTAGCAAATAAATAAATCATATTCCCATTGATTAAGCTGGTTTGAACTAAGAATACATAATCTCAATACTTTTTCTTCCCTGAAATGAGTGGAAAACACTCCAAAACAGCCCAGAGTAAGTTGCTCAAACAGAACCAAAAAGTAAAGGTTAAAATACAAGGAAAATGGGATTAGATGAAATTCATCGCTGTTTTATGTGAGCCCCCCCAATCCAATTATTTTTCTTTATTCCTTTCTAAAAATATGTGGATGCTCACTTTCACAGAGCACCCACTCTGATGGTTTCTGTAACTTTCTTTGTACATAACTATCGTGTCCACACCCAAAAATAAATAAATAAATAAATAGTTTTAAAATAAATAATAAACTTAATGCATGTACAGTAAGTTTTTATCCTCATGGCACTGCCACTAACTTCTCTAGTGCCTGCTTCCTTCAGAGCTACTCTGTGGGAGAACAGTTTTACAGAAGTGTGGGGCACAATCCTAACTTACCTGGAAGTTGAAGAGAAATCAGATACTGGGACAAAAGAGCTTTTCAACAAAGTGGAAAACTGTGTAAAGGTACATTGCTATCCATGTGCGTGAGTGTGTGTGTGCACTTGAGTGTATTTACAGTGGCTTAATAGACAGTGGTTATTATATGGAATGACTATTTGTTGTTTTACATAGATCATTCCATAAAGTAAATCAAGTCAAATTAAATATTCAGGGAGGATGTAATTTTAAAAACCACATCTGTAAAACCATATTTTAGACTGGTCGTGGTGACTCACGCCTGTATTCCTAACACTTTGGGAGGCTGAGACGGGAGGATAGCTTGAGCCAAAGAGTTTGAGGCTGCAGTGAGCTATGATCATACCACTGCACTCCAGCCCAGGCAACAGAGAGAGATCCTGTTTCCTAAAAAAAAAAAAAAACACACACAAACAAACACACACATACACACAAAATCCCACATTTTAAGTCCTACACTTGGGAAATGTGCACCTTTTGTTATTATTGTGCAAGGCACTTTTTTCCCCATACTGATGCCCAATCACACACAAAAATCTGCCTTTTCCATAATGAGCTAGATTGCCTTCAAAAGTGTCTGACAAGGTAAAAGAGGATTATTAAAGTTGTTACTAAAGCTAACTTGCATTGAGTTTTTTTAAGTCCACTTAAATGCAATTGCCATTGTTGAAATAAATGTAAATAATTTTCACTCGTTTTATTCTTCACTTCCAAACTAAGATCTTTTAATATGGATTAGTTTCACAGTTGCATTGTTAACACTCTCAGCATAAATAAAAGTGTTTTTAAAAATGAGCACTAGAGGCAGGGCACAGTGGCTCACACCTGTAATCCCAACACTTTGGGAGGCTGAGGCAGGCAGATCATCTGAGGTCAGGAGTTCGAGACCAGCCTGGCCAATGTGGTGAAACCCCGTCTCTACTAAAAATACAAAAATTAGCCGGGTATGGTGGTGCATGCCTGTAATCCCAGCAACTAGGGAGGCTGAGGCAAGAGAATTGCTTGAACCCGGGAGGCGGAGGTTGCAGTGAGCCAAGATCGCACCACTGCACTCCAGCCTGGATGACAGAGCGAGACTCCATCTCAAAATAATAATAATAATAATTAGCACTAGAATTTCTTAGTTTCTTAATAGGCCTTTTTGCCAGAGTGAAAAGTAGCCTACTGAATTTATAACAGACTTTAATGAGGGCAGTGGCCATCCGTTAAATACATTGTCACATATGAACATTCTTCTAATTGCACTAAAGAGATTCAAAGTACATGTGTCGAGCACACACACACACACACACGCACGCATCTATACAGCACTTATCCTTGAGACTTACCCTTGGGTTATATTCCCGCATATTGAATAAATAAACAGCTCAAGAAATCTGTCAAAGAGGTGCCCAATATATGTTTTTATGCTTTTAGATATCAACCATTCCGTGTTCTGATTTTTACAATCATCAGCAGGCCAAATGTGATATCACCCTTTACAAAATGTGATGCTTCATAAGGTCTTGGTACCTAGTGACTTTTTTGGAGCCAAAGAGCCCCTTCAAGGGAGTGTGCTGCTTTTTTAGGTGTGCCTGACAAGAGGACTGCTTGAATTGAATGGCCAGCAACACACGCACATGCACACGTGCCACACACACACACACACACATACGTATGACCATAGGCACCCTCAGTATTGTTGATGGCGGACAGTGTCATTAAAATTTCATCTCAGTAGCCAGTTGTGACCTCGGTGTTTCCAAGAAGAAAAGGAAAAAATGGCTGATACAAAAGGGAGTTAAACTAACCTTAGTGAAAAACTAAACTGGCGAGTTTATCTAGTAATTGCCCGGGTTCAGCATTTTTCTGCGATAAATGAGTAAACTTTAAATGTATCTCTGAGATGCACTATCACAGGCATTGCCGTGGGCAAGTTTTATCCGATGATGAAACAGCAAGGCCTAGTGAGATAAAGATGATAGAAGGGGGACTATCAGGTGGCAGCCGGGTAATTACAACTCTCTATTTGGGCTTTGCAGTGATGCTGCATGTGATAAGTGGAGAATAATGAAGAAAAAGGAGTAGTGATAATGCAGGAGCTAAATGGTAGAAAATAGCCTATCATAGCCCACAGCCCTCTGAGCGCCTATGGGGACTTTGAACTATCTTCTTCAGTTTTCATCCGCAGAAAAAAACACTCTCTCTCTTTCTTCTTCCTTTGCTAAATTTATGTCTGGTGGGACAAAAGGAAACACTGAAAGGAAATCAAGGGTATGTGAAGAGAATATGACCTTTGCAAATAACTCTGAAGGTCACTATGTAATTATTCTAAAATAAAAGTATCCTGTAATCTTGCCCATATTCACCAAAGATGCAAGAGCATTTTTCAAATGTGATTCGGTACAATTTTGTTGGGGATCATGACTTATAAAGGTCAAGTAAAGTATTTCTAATTATAGCCTGTCAAGTAGAGCTTCAGAAGAACACTCAGGCCATTTGTTACTATTGAGTCGAACTTTGATTAAGGTAAAGACAGGCCAAGACACAATCCATTATATGGAAGGAAAGAGATGCTTCTGGCTGACGGTTTAGGTGCAGAGTTTTAAACCAAAATAACCTGTGTAGAAGCTCAGGTCTTTTAACCCTGGCGCTTTTGCCAACTAAAGCAGTGTAAGTCTCATCTTTCACAGGGGCCTGAGTTTGGGTTGTGTTCATTTTGTTTTACTTGGAGCCATCTGGAACCTCACGCTGATGATGGATGCAATCAAGAGGGGGAAAGGGTGTGTATGTATAGGTACATGTATGTGTGCATGTTTGTGCATATGTGATGGCAAAAGCCATTTAAACATTTTTTAATTGTGGTAAAATACACATAACATGAACTTTACCATCTTAAGTGTACAGTTCGGTAGCGTTAAGGACATTTGCACTGTTGTACAGTCAATCTCCAGAATTCTTTTCATCTTACCCAACAGAACCTGCATAGCCACTAAACAATAACTCACCATTCTCCCTTCCCCCAACCCCTGGCAACCACCGTTCTACTTTCTGTCTTTATAAATTTGACTACCCTAGGTACCTCAAATGAGTGTTCCACGTTTCACGTAACATACTGTCCTCAAGCTGCATCCATGATGTGGCATGAGTCAGACCTTAGCTGGGGAATTCTTCCAGGAAAAACAGAGCTTACTGGTGTAGGAGCTGAAGGCTGTTTCTACCACAGGGCCCACCCTGGTTGGAATGAACAGACCTAAGATGTAGATTTAAATAGCTCCTGTGCTAAAGGTGCCTTGAAACTTAAGGCATTCAGGGTAAAATAGTGGAGTCGGTCATCTAAACCATTTTTTGATTGTGAGATAATTCACATACTATAAAAGTCACCTTTTGAGAGTAGACATTTCTGTAGTTTTAGTTCATTCACAGTGTTGTGCAACCAGAGCCACTATTTAATTGCAGAACAAAGGAAACCTCATACCCATTTAGCAGTCACTCCTCATCCTGCCCCATACCCAGACACCCCATATCCCGGCAAGTCGCTAATCTACTTTCTATGTCTATGGATTTGCCTACTGTAGACAATTTATATGAATGAAATTATACAATATGTGGCCTTTTGTGTAGCATAGCGTTTTCAAGGTCCATCCACGTTGTAGTGTGTATCTGTACTTCATTCCTTTTCATGGCTGAATTATGATTCATTGTATGGATATACCACATTTTGTTTTTCTGCTCATCAGTTGATGGGAATTTTGGTTATCTTCACTTTCTGGCTATTATAAATAATGCTTCTAGGTACATTTATATACCAGTCCCTTTGTGAATATTTGGATACAAGTCCCTTTGTGCATATATGTTTCAATTCGTTGGGTGTATACCTGGAAGTCGACTTGCTGGCAACTCTGTGTTTAACTAGAAGTAGAGTAGCATGGCAGCTCTATGTTTCACTTTTTGAGGAACTGCCAAACTGTTTTTTACAGCTGCTGCACCATTTTGCATCTCCAACAGGAATGTATGAGAGTTCTGGTTTCTCCACATGCTCACAAAGACTTGTTGGTGTTTAGGGATTGTCCTTTTTCTAATAGTCATGCTAATGGGTATGTAGGGCTATCTCATTGTAGTTTGATTTGCATTCCTTGGATTGCTAATGATGTCGACCATTTTTTCATGTGCATTATAGAGAAATGTATATTCAAGTCCTTTGCCCATTTTTAAACTGTGTTGTCTTTTTATTGTTCAGTTGTAAGAGTTCTTTATGTATTCTGAATACTAGGCCCTTATCAGATATGTGATTGCAAATATTTCCTCCCATTTGGTAGACTGACTTTTAACTTTCTTGATTTTGTCTTTTGATGCACAAGAGTTCATTGTGATGAAATACCATTTATCTGTTTTTCCTTGGTTGCTGTGCTCTAAGCATCATATCTTAACCAAGATCACAAAGATTTATACCTATGTTTTCTACTAAGAGTTTTTTACATGTTACACCTGTATTTTGTTTCTGAGAGTTTTATAGCTTTTCAAATTCCTTTTTAAAAGAGTACAATAAAATTTTTTTTAACTTGGCTCCAAATGACAATATCTAAAACTTAGATTTGACATTGAAATCCACAGATAGAAATTTCCATAGCTAAAAGTATACATTAGCAAAAAATTCTGCTATTGCGGCAGCTATAAACTGGGCTCCTGAGGTACAGTGGGAACTAAGCCATCATCCCTGCTTTGAAGAAACCCACAATACTATGAGAGAGAAGATTTCTGAACAAATACAGTATATATAAAAGTAATAAATACTTTATCTTCTCTTAACCTGACCATCTGTTAAGACAGATATTAAGGATAGGGATGTAGCCTTAGACATGAAGTCATTTCTCCAAAGTCACATAGCTTGATGGAATTTGAATCAAGATCTACTTGTGTGGCTGATGATATCATTGTCACTGTTCTTCGACTCCTCTGCGTCACTCTGATCCAAGGCACCATCATCTTTTTTCTGAGAGCCTCGTGCTAGCCTCTTAGCCTTTTTCTGCTCTTGGCCACTAAAATCCATTTGCCTTTCATTAGCCAGAGTGATCATCCCAAAACACACATCAGTTCACCCTTCTCCCTCCTTAAAACTCTCCCATGACTTCCCATCGGAACTAGAATAAAACCCAACTCTCAGCATGGCTTGTAAGCCCCTTCATGACCTGGTTTCTGGCTACTCCTCTGACCCCAGCCTAGACCACTCACTTCTGTGCTCTTTTGTAGTCCAGGCCTCAATACAAGCAGCACCTTCTCAGAGAGGCTGTCTCTGAACACACAGTGGAAGGCACCTCTTTCCTCCTCCTGATTCTCCCTCACATCATTCCAATATCTGTTTCACAGCACACTTGCCACTGTCTCAAATAAGTTTTAAATGTATTTACTGGTTTACTGTCTGTCTTCTCCTACTGAGTTATAAACTCTATAAGAGCAAGGACTTTGTTTCTGTCATCCATTGCTAGCCCATCCATTCCTAGTTGGGACTGTCTGACACATAGTAGGTGATTAATAAATATTTGTTGAATTAATAATAACGTGCACAGTGCTTAGGAGCAGGGAACAACTTCCTGGTGGGGCAAAGTAGCAGAAAAGCAGTAAAAGGGAGGACATGAGATGTTGAAAGTCTTTAGAGAGAAGATAATTCGAGCATTTTAAATGGAAGAATCAAGCTCTGAGAGCCCTGCAAAGAGAAGTGAGATGAGGATATTCCAGAATGATGGAGCAGCACGTGTGATGTCATAGCTTTGTGAAACACTAGCACAATCTTCATACGATTTTACATATTTTTGCCCTCCATAGCTTAAAAGTACTTCAGTATATTTCATTTTATCATTCTATTCTGTATCATCTTTATTTCTATTTTGCAGATGAGAAAATTAGGCTCCCAAGCCCTTCATATATACATTACAGAAAGCAGCCAAGAATACAAATTTTATGGTTGGATCTTTGTGAAAAAAAAAGTTTTGGCCACACAGGTGGCTCACGCCTGTAATCCCAAGACTTTGAGAGGCAAAGGCAGGATTGCTTGAAGCCAGGAGTTCGAGACCAGCCTAGGCAACATAGTGAGACCCTTTATCTACAAAGAAATGCAAAATAAATTTTAAAATTAGCTGGGCATGGTGGTGTGCGCCTATAGTCCCGGCTACTTGAGAGGCTGAGGCAGGAGAATCGCTTGAGCCCAGGAGTTTGAGGCTCCAGTGAGCTATGATTGTGCCACTGCACTCCAGCCTGGGCAACAAAAAGTTTTCACAAAATCAATGATTACTAAAAAGAAAATGATGTGTACCATTCTAGCTGGAGAAACACTACCTGCTAAAACAAACTCCGAAAGTTCAGTGTCTTCACGCAACCCAAGTTTATTTCCCATTCAAATGTCGGCCAAGATGAGCATTCCTGGTGTCGTTCCTCTATGCAGTGATTCAAGAACTTAGCCTTATGCCATCTGTGGATCTACCGCACCCTAGGGCCTTGTCACTGTCAATCCAGCTAAAGAAAGGGGCAAGAGAGTAAATAAGGAACAACATCTTAAAATCTTTGACTAGAAAGAGCCACATATCATGTCCACTCACCTGTGAGAAATAGTCACTAGTCCACCCCACACGATTGTGAGAAATTAGTGGAAAGAATTAGAAAACAATAGCAGAGGGCTAGGACAGGAATTAGTCATCATTCCGTTGATTCTTCATCTTTGCCTTCCTAAAGCTTGTGTCATCTTCTAAATCCATTAGATATTTTAAGAAAATGAATCTCTGCCTCCAAAACTTAAATGAAAATCTCCCTTGGCCTTCATATTGTTTTCAAAACTCGTTTTTCTTCCTTTGCCATATCTCTGGATATCTTCCTGAGGAAATAAACTTTCCCACATGTCACAGTCATCCACCACTCCTTCACTGGTACTTTGCCAAAGTTCTCTTTTTTAAATACATTTTAGACAGAAACAAGTTTTTCCCAGAAGCCCACATTCTGCCCTCAAGATACTCAGGTGCAAACCTATTTGATACCAGGGGAAGGTACAGACTTCAGAGCACAAATAATTAATTCTTGGCACTTTTATAAAAATTTTACTATGTTTTAAGAAGCAACCAAAAGCTAAAACCATATTTGACTAAAGAGAAAGTTATTTAACTTTTCCTACTCCTTCATTTTCACATCTTTCATTACTCGGTCCACCTGCTCTGAGAACCTCTTCCTACTCCTTCTTGCTTCCTGCTGCGTCCTCACCCAGGCATTCCTGCAGCACAGTCTGGTGGCTTCTCCCCTGAGTTCCATGAGAGTGCTATGCGTATTTCCATCACAGTACTTATTATTATTATTATTTTTTTTTTTTTTTAAGAGAGAGAGTTTCACTCTGTCACCCAGGCTGGAGTAGAGTGGTGCAATCTTGGCTCACTGCAACCTCCACCTCCCAGATTCAAGCGATTCTCTTGCCTCAGCCTCCCAAGTAGCTCATATTACAGAGGCCTTCTACAACACCTGACTAATTTTTGTATTTTTAGCAGAGACGGGGTTTCACCATGTTAGCCAGGCTGGTCTTGAACTCCTGATCTTAAATGTTCCACCAGCTTTGGTCTCCCAAAGTGCTGGGATTACAGGCATGAACCACCGTGCCTGGCCAACCTATTACATTTTTAAATAGTTAGCCAATTAATAGTGAAGTTCTTAATATTCTTTATGAGAAATAACAATTGATGTTGATAATAATCATAGATAACATTTACATACAACTTATTATATGCCAGACACTGTTCTAACTACCTTATATATATATATATCTCAAATAATTCAATTCTTACAACAATCATATGGGGTAATTACTGTTTTTATCCCCTTTTTCCAGATGAGGAAACCATGATACAAAAAGTTCAGTTGATTGCCCAAGTCATGTGGCTAAGAAGTGGGGCCAGGGTTTGAACTCAGTCTGTGGATGCTGTTAACATCTGTGGAACTTGTGTTTTGAAAAGACTCTATAACTATTAGATGTGAAAGAAAGTCATTAAGATTGTTGCATATAGGACAGTTTTCTTTATTTCAAATCACACAGAGTCAATGATAGAGCTGAAACTTGCAACCTGTATCTCCCATTGCCCTTTGCACGGCCTGCTGTGGGATTCACATGCAGGACAAGCATGCAAGGTGCAGAAGCTGCCACCCAGCATGGGTAGTGAAATGTTTCCAGTGCCTGAATTTCTATATTGACCTAGAGAAAATTTGGATATTGATTCTGTTTCTTTTCTTTCCTTAATTCGAGGCTGTTGGTATTATCTCTTAGTTATCAAGGTAAATCTTAGAGGCACTAGAGCAATATCTACTTAACATTAAATACTAATCTTTTCAGTGGAAAAAAAAAGTCAAGTGGTCTCTGTTTCTCGATAGTGTTGCCTACAGGTGTCTTCCTTTTCTCTCTTTCACCATCTTCACTGCAGAGGGAGAGAAAATAAAGCATGAAGATATTTATCACATAATCACCTCAAATCAACATCTAAAAAGACAGAGTTTATCACCTTCTCTGAAAAAAAGAAAAGTGCCTTTTCATGTAGTCCCCATTTCAGTGGGTGGTACCATCATCTTCAAGGGCTAATGGAAGCCAGAAATCTGGTAGTTACCATAGATCCTTTCTTACACCATCTGTAACCAATTAATCACCAACCCATGTTGATTTTTCTCCCCCAAAGATCTATCTTTCTATCTTTCTCCATCCTCACCCTCTTTAAACATCCTTCAGTCTACAGTAGAAATGATCTTTCTCAAGTGGTGTACTCTAAGTCACTACTTGAAATAATTTAATGATTTTTATTACCTTCAGGATAAAATTCAAGCTCCTTGGCATGGCATCCAAGGCTCTTGTGTTCTGGCCCATATCCCTTGACCAGTCTAATTTCCTAACACTTCTCCTAAGTCTCATTACTCTCCAGCCACATAAAATATATCATAAAACTTATTCTTCTTCCCCTAGCTGACTTTTGCACATCTTTCATTACTCAGTACACCTACTCTGAGAACCTCTTCCTACTCCTTCTCACTTCCTGCTGCGTCCTCACCCAGGCATTCCTGCTCCACAGTCTGGTGGCTTCTCCCCTGAGTTCCATGAGAGTGCTATGCGTATTTCCATCACAATACTTATTATAAGGTATTCTAGTTGTCGACTTACTTGTCTTCTTTCCAATGAGGCTGGGCACTATTGAGGGTGGACATTACATTTTCCCATGTTTTTGTATTTTTATATTATTTATCAGTCTATAGAATGACAAATAGTTTTCTAGCCAATTAATAGTGAAGTTCTTAATATTCCTTATAAGAAATAACAATTGATGTTGGTAATAATCATAGATAACATTTACATACAACTTATTATGTGCCAGACACTGTTCTAACTACCTTATACATATATCAAATAATTCAATTCTAACAACAATCATCTGGGGTAATAGTAATAGTTTACTATTTGTCATTCTATAGACTGATAAATAATATAAAAATACAAAAACATGGGAAAATCTAATAGTTTACGTACTGTTTGTCATTCTACAGACTGATAATAAAAAAATACAAAAACATGGAAAAATGGATAATTTGCATCAAAAAGAGCTCATTGAATTGGAGATATATATAGTTAGAGAACTTAGAATCAAAGTCTATAAACTGTCAACAGGGTGATTAATGCTCAATTATCCTCCTTATAAGATAATTGATTTCCATAGAGTGAAAATCTTGTCCCAGAATAGTGATAGGAGAGGCATAACGTGACACCTTCACTTTTTTTTAGTGTTATCTTGCATCTTGTTCACAAAAGCTGATATGATTTACCCTCCAACTCTGCTGGAGCTATTCTCACTAAGCCCTAATAATTCAATTGGCTTAAATCCTTAACAGTTTAAATGAAGCAATGGATAAACTAGGACTGATAAAGGAGCTAAGACTCCTGTTCTTAAGAAACTTCAACATCATCAACATGACCTTTAGAGAGGTTCTAATAAAACTATAATAATAGCCAGCAATCGTAATAATAACAACAATCATGATTAATAATCATAATACTCTGTACTTATTTCATGCCTTTCATCCATGGATCTGAAAGCTCTTTTTACAAATATCAATTATGACTGACATTCTTGTAAGCTGAATATTCACAGTGTCCAGAAAATGGATTGAAACAGTTTTAAGACAGGATGGCCCAAAAGGGGTAAGTTGCAAGCTGTAGCTCTCCCAACCAATTCCAGCAGCAAACTCTGCTCTCCATTAGGTTGACTGGCCTGTGACTGCCAGGAGACTATACACTGATACAGACAGTGATAGTTGGTTAGTTCTATGGAGTTCAGAAATTGTGTTAGATGTGATTGCTAAAGAAATCCTGATTATGAGAGTTCTCCATAAAAATTTAGTCATGTCAAGGAAATGAAACTGTCCTTACTGGCCCAAATTGAACCTACAGATACTCATAACTTTTAATGTACTAAAAATTTGGCACAGAAAAATAATTTTTGGTGTTGGTTTAACTTGCAGAAAAACTTGGATTGGGTATTTTTTTGTTAGTTTGCATATGAAATGAATGGACATACTATTATTTTGAGAATGAAGTCTTGGGAATCTTTAATGGTGAGTTTCATGGTTCCATCAAAACCTTAGCCTAAATGGATCAGTTAAGGACTGCCAGGGAAGGAGCAAGGAGGTGCCTGGGTGATCAGTTTTTTATGATGCTGCCCCCAAATCTAAAACACAAAATGAAAAAAAAAAAAAAAAAAGAAAATCAAAGTAAAAATACAAAACATAAAAATATTTTATAAAAAATACAATATTATATAAAAATATTTTATAAAAAATACAATATTTTATAAAAATATAAAAACAAAGTAAAATGGAAGAGGAAGGGAAACAATTGGTGTAATGCAAGAGGAAAGTTTTTATTCATCCAACCAATTTTTTTTGAGCATCTTCCAAAAACGAGGCATTTTGACATTTTTATTTGCAGGTATGTGTGCATAGAAGACTATAAAGGTGATCTCATCTCCTTTTACTGAGTTCATTAGTTTGTATTAGTCAGGGTTCTCTAGAGGGACAGAACTAATATGATAGATATATGTAAAAGGGAGTTTATTAAGTAGTATTAACTCACACAATCACAATGTCCCACAACAGGCCATCCGCAAATAGAGGAGCAAGGAAGTCAGTCTGAGTCCCAAAGCTGAAGAACTCGGAGTCCGATGTTCCAGGGCAGGAAGTATCCAGCACGGGAGAAAGATGTAGGCTGGGAGGCTAAAGCAGTCTAGCCTTTACACTTTTTTCTGCCTGCTTTATATTCTGGCCATGCTGGTAGCTGAATAGATTGTGCCCACTCAGATTAAGGGTGGGTCTGCCTTTCCCAGACCACTGGCTCAAATGCTAATCTCCTTTGGCAATACTCTCACAGACACACCCAGGATCAATACTTTATATCCTTCAATTCCATCAAGTTGACACTCAGTATTAGCCATCACACGGTCTCATTCCATTGTCATTAGTTTTGGAAAGTATTTTTTGTTTAGATCAGAGGTTTTGCTATAAAATATTAATGCATTGATCAGTTTCTTAAGACTATCATTTTAAGGCTCTGTGTCAGTCTCTTTTTTTTTTAATTTTTTTTATTATTCTACTTTAAGTTCTAGGGTACATGTGCACAATGTGCAGGTTTGTTACATATGTATACATGTGCCATGTTGGTGTGCTGCACCCATTAACTCGTCATTTACATTAGGTATATCTCCTAATGCTGTCTCTCCCCCTGTCCCCTCCCCACAATAGGCCCCAGTGTGTGATGTTCCCCTTCCTGTGTCCAAGTGATCTCATTGTTCAATTCCCACCTATGAGTGAGAACATGCGGTGTGTGGTTTTCTGTTCTTGTGATAGTTTGCTGAGAATGATGGTTTCCAGCTGCATCCATGTCCCTACAAAGGACACGAACTCATCCTTTTTTATGGCTGCATAGTATTCCATGGTGTATATGTGCCACATTTTCTTTTCTTTTCTTTTCTTTTTTTATTATATCAGCAGAATATCAGGGGGATATGATACATCATTTGGACCTGCATGTACAGCAATGAATTTGGGATATCATTAAGTTAATTGATAGAATTCATTTAATTTATGTACTTAGGCTTTCATGAAACCTCATCTTAAATCATTAATTCTGCTCAGAATAAACAGTACATTTACCTATGTCCTTTGAGTTGGCCCTTACCCCAGTCCCTGGACATCTTGAAACACTGTTATCATGTTTGGCTTCTTTATTTAACTGGAAGGGGTATTTTATTCATAGTACATATAGGTATTTTACACATCATGTTGCTTGGTACTTTCATAAAATAGAAGAGAAAACTGAGACTTGTGGATATTGGGTGATCTTATGCAAGGTCATAAGCTAGTTGATGGAGAATTTGAAATAGAAATCAGGCCTTTGGGTCATCTATCCTCTGCTCTTTCTTCCCAACTGGATGAAAAATGGCTGACTATCCACCCCTCAACCTGAAAATTAGGCTCTTTTTAGCCAAACTTTGACTACCACCCTCTGTATAAGCTTCAGCAGTGACGCATAAGATGGACCAATTAATAAAAAGCAACACAAGCGGAGATCAGTCAAAAATCTCCCAAACTTAATCTATATTACTTTGATAGATGATATCATCTTTGCCTTCCATTAATCCCTATACTCAACCCAGAGAGAAAAATCCACTGGACCCTCAATTTCCAGACGCACTCGCCAGAAGACTAGTCTTGGTAAATATGTTGCAATCAACATTTTAAGTTCAGGTTAACATTTTCTTGTTCTCCACTTCAATTTATTTATTTATTTATTTATTTTATTATTTTTTTTTTTTTGAGACACAGTCTCACTCTGTTGCCCAGGCTGGAGTACAGTGGCATGATCTCGGCTCACTGCAAGCTCCGCCTCCCGAGTTCACGCCATTCTCCTGCCTCAGCCTCCCGAGTGGCTGGGACTACAGGCGCCGCCACCACACCCGGCAATTTTTTTTTTTTTTTTTTTTTTTGTAGTTTTAGTAGAGAAGGGGTTTGTTTCACTGTGTTAGCCAGGATGGTCTCCATCTCCTGACCTCCTGATCCACCCGCCGCGGCCTCCCAAAGTGCTGAGATTACAGGCGTGAGCCACCGTGCCTGGCTCAATTTATTTATTTGTTTCCAGTTCTTTCTTCTTTTTTGTTAAACTGTTTTCAAACACTAGCAATTTTTTCACTTCCCTGGGCATCAAACCTATGCCTTCTAGTCTATTTCTTTAAAAAGAAATTTAATATTTATACTTACCTAAGGATAGTATACTTACTATAGTAATTATACTTACTTATGTATGCCATTCTAGTCCTTTATAAACTTTTTCTTTTCCACTTACATTTCTGTCTCTTGAGCATCATCATAGGCGGCTAAAGGCTGCTCATGGGAAGGGATTTTTTTTTTCACAAAATTTCAATTTCTGATCATCTAAACAGTTCAGTTCCGAATATCTTCTCATTCCATAATTAACTGTGACATGAAGAGTCCAGTGGAAGAGTCCACAGGCCAACTTACAAAATGTAGGAAGGTTTATGTATTGGTTTCCAAGGACTTCTGTACCACAAACTGGGTGGCTTAAAACAATAGGAATGTATTGGCTCACAGTTCTGGAGGCTGGAGGTCTGAAATCAAGGCTCTGGCAGGGCCTTGCTTCCTCCAAAGGTTCTAAGGAAGATTCTTTCTTTGCCTCTTCTTAGCTTCTGGTGGTTTCTGGCAATCTTTGGCATTCCTTGGCTTGCAGCTTTATCACTCCCACCTCTGCCTTCTTCCCTCTGTGTGCATCTGAATCTCCCTCTACTTTCTCTTAAAAAGACACCAGTCGGCCGGGTGCGGTGGCTCACGCCTGTAATCCCAGCACTTTGGGAGGCCAAGGCGGGTAGATCACAAGGTCAGGAGATTGAGACCATCCTGGCGAACACGGTGAAACCCCATCTCTACTAAAAATACAAAAAATTAGCCAGGCATGGTGGCGGGCGCCTATAGTCCCAGCTACTTGGGAGGCTGAGGCAGGAGAATGGCGTGAACCCGGGAGGTGGAGCTGGCAGTGAGCCGAGATCCCACCACTGCACTCCAGCCTAGGCGAGAGAGTGAAACTCTGTCTCAAAAAAGAAGAAGAAAAAAAAAGACACCAGTCATTGGACTTAGGGCCTACCCTTATGGGTAGCAGGCAGTCATTAAGCCTACTTTATAGCTGAGGAAACTGAGGCACAGAGCGATTAAGTGACCTCATCTTAACCAACTACATCTGCAAAGATCCTTATTCCAAATAAGGTCACATTCTGAGGTTCTGAGTGGACATGGATTTAGCGGGTGTCGCATTCAAGTCATTATGTTTACTTCTTCCATTCCATCTTACTATTCACCCAAGAGCTTTCAGATGCAGAGTCCAAGATGACCCCTCAAAACCTTCTCAGGAAAGCCACCAGTTCATTCTGAAAGTGAAGCAGCACAGAGTGCGAAGACGTTACCGAAGCAGGACTGAGGCCTACCTCCTCTTGTTCCTGGCTTTGGAACTCTGCACGAGTCACATCATCCCACTGGGCTTCCGTGGCTTCATATTCAGATTGGAGTAATATCTAGATCACACGGCTGCCATGAGAATCTAATGAGATCGCAGACCCAACTGTCTTACGTTTGGCATGTGGTGGCTGCTCAGTCATTGTGAACACCCTACATTCATTCTAGAACTGAGGAGCAGGCAATGTGCTGGAGCAAGCAGAGAAAAGATCCCTTTCGGGTAGCCCTGAGAGCATACCCGCACTGTGCCCAAGAGCAAGGCCTGTTCTGGAAAGAGAAAGGTCACCGCGCAAGCCTGGGAATGTTTGCTGAGGTTTGTCATGTTTAAAAAAGGTAATTAGGGAAAACAAACTGAACTCCCGGAGGATGCTCATTAGATTGCTACGCTGTACTTATCTACAATATATGGTGACTAACATCTGAGATGCTGAAAGCTTTTAATAAGCATTAACTCGTTATTCCCTGTGGGATGGGTAGCAGGCAGTCATCAAGCCGACTTTATAGCTGAGGAAACTGAGGCACAGAGAGATCAAGTGACTGGTTCAAGGTCAGTACCAAGCTGATTGCTAAAGGGACCAACAATGGGCCCTGGAGAATTGAAAAGAAGGCCTTGAGTGGAGTTATTTGCTGTCATCTTTATTTGTTCCCACCCCCCATGGATTCAATCATATAGGCAACTTGCTTCCAGGAACAAGAATAGGGTAACTTGGAAGAGAAAATAAAAATAAAGAAACTACAATAAACAAATGTGGCATATCCATACAATGGAATATTATTCAATCATAATAAGGAAAGAAGAACTAACGTGCTATGCTGTGAATGAACCTAGAAAACATTATGCTGAATGAGAGAAACCAGACACAAAAGACCACATATCATATAATTTCGTTTATAAGAAACATCTGGAACATGTAAATCCACAGAGACAGAAAGCAGATTTGTGGTTACCAGGGGCCAGAGTGGCTTAAAGAATGGTGTGTCATTGATTCATGGGAACTGTTGTGTTTCCTTTTGGGGTGACTAAAGTGTTCTGGAACAACAAAGAGGTGATGCTTAGCCGGGCGTGGTGGCTCATGCCTGTGATCCCAGCACTTTGGGAGGCTGAGGTGGGCGGATCACCTGAGGTCAGGAGTTCAAGACCAGCCTGACCAAGACGGTGAAACCCAATCTCTACTAAAAATACAAAAATTAGCCAGCGTGGTGGCACGCATCTGTAATCCCAGCTACTCAGGAGGCTGAGACAGGAGAATCGCCTGAACCCGGGAGGTGGAGGTTGCAATAAGCCAAGATCACGCCACTGCACTGTAGCCTGGGCAACAAGAGTAAAACTTCATTTCAAAAAAAAAAGAAAGAGAGAGAGAGAGAGAAGTGTTGCTTTCACAACATTGTGAATGTACTAAATGCCACACAATTAGGCACTTTAAAAATTGCTAATTTTAGGTGAACAAAATTCTCTCTGCAGCTCTCTGTGTCCGTTTGAATCTCCTATTCTTTTCTCTTATAAAAATGCCAGTCATCAGAGAATACAATTCACAAAAAGTTATGAAAAATAAATAAATCAATAAAGTGAGCATTTAAAAATGCATGTTAGTCACCACTTGGGGACTGTGGACAGAAGTGTGAAAAACAAATTACCTGAACTTGTAGAGACCACACCTTCCACCTAACTAATTCTAACTACATGATCTTAGACTAATACCCAAGTCTCAGTTTTCTCAATTACACGATAGGGGGTTAGACTAAATTGGTGGTTTTCAAACAGCAGTATTTTTTTTTTTGTTTTTTAGAGACAGGATCTCACTCTCTTGCCCAGGCTGGAGCACAGTGGCACCATCATAGCTTACTGCAGTGTTGAACTGCTGGGCTCAAGTGATCTTCCCACCTCAGCCTCTTGAGTAGATGGGACTACAGGTGTGTGCCACCATGCCCCACTTTTTTGAAATTATTTTAGAGATGGGGTCTTGCTATGCTGCCCAGACTGGTTTCAAACTCTTGGCCTCAAATGATCCTCCCAGCTTGGTCTCCTAAAATGGTGGGATTACAGGTGTGAGCCTGGCCTCAGGCTGCACTTTTTAAAGCTGCTAAATGTCTTTTAAACAAAATCCTATGTAGAACCCTAATACATAAAAAGGACGAAAGCCAAGTTAATTAAGGGAATCTGTCTAACCAGCTCTGTACTTCCATCCCTGGGGGCCCCAAAGGCACCCTCTGAACTGTGATGCTCTTGAATAAAGTTGAAAATCCCAGAATAGACTATTTTTAATCTTATGAGCCTATCACCCTAAGGGAAGACCATTTTCCCACCCCCATTTAGATGCAAAATAGTAAAATGAGTTGCAAATATCAGTATCATGTATGTTGTTGCTGTTGATAAATATGTACCTTAATGAAAACTTAGAATAGTATAAAACTGAACATGACAGATGCAGCCAGATGTGGGCTGACCAGAAGACCCACAGCAGCTTTGGATGTGTTGGAGGTATGAGCAGGCCCCACTGCTTCTACCTCATCCAAAGTCTAAGCCCAACTTGACCTGATCCAGGTGGCCAAGAGCAGGTCATTTCCATTTGCCCAGGGTTCAAGATCCTTTTGAGCCACCAATGGGGAGAGCCAAAGACTTTCATGCAAGGTTTGGATCAAGGAGATTGTGGCTTGATACGGGAAAATTTTACATAAGGATGAAAATCAGAGATGGGAAAAAAAGCAAGAAGCCAAAGGACATTGACCTGGTCACAATGATTCCTCCAGTTACTTCTTATCTGTGGCATGTGTAAGAGTTCATTTTAGGTTGGGTGCGGTGGCTCATGCCTACAATCCTAGCACTTTGGGAGGAGGCCGAGGTGGGCAGATGGTCTGAGCTCAGGAGACCAGCCTGGGCAACATGATAACACCCTGTCTTTACTAAAAACACAAAAAATTTAGCCAGGCGTGGTGGCCTATGCCTGTAGTCCCAGCTACTTAGGAGGCTGAGGCATGAGAATTGCTTGAACCCCAGAGGCAGAGGTTTCAGTGAGCTGAGACCGCCCCACTTTACTCCAGCCTGGCAACAGAGCAAGACTCTGTCTCCAAAAAAAAAAACAAAAAAAAAACAAAAACAGTTTAGTTTAGAGTTACCACCCCCTACACAGACATTAACACATCTTTACATAGATCCCACAGATTTTTCAGTACCTGCTTGATTACAGAAAAGCTCAACAACTTGACCACAACTTTATTTACACTTCCACTTATCAATGTTTGTGCCTGACTTTACATGCCAAGAAGGTATTCTCCTTTTCCTCCCTGCAAGGACTCAAGATCTGCCAGGAAGAAAAGAGGGGAGCGAAAGCGGCTGAAATTTTCAGCAGAACAGAGCTGGTTATCACTTAAGTGTAAATACATAAGGCATGAATCCAGAAATGAAGGTCACTTTCATGCATTCTTAGATATGAAGGAATTACTCTTAACTCTCCCAGTGTCCAAATTTTGAAAATCTACATTGGGATGAGGGATTACTGAACAAATGTTCTAGGTGCTAGTGTGCACAGTCTTAGATGAAATTATCATAAGAAAAATCTTTTGAGAAAGTTTAATGGAAAAGATCATATATCGTTTAACACTGAAGGTCAGAGAGCTATGGGTAGATCAAAGTACCCCAGACCAGTGGTTTTCAAAGTGTGATCCCAGATGGGCATCACCTGGGAACTTGTTAGAAAAACAAATTCTCAGCCCCACCCTAGACTTACTGAGTCAGAAAATCTGAGGGTGGGGTCCAGAAACTAGTGTTTCAACAAACCCTCCAGGCGACTCCAATGCACATGACAGTTTGAGAACCACTTCGAAATCTTTTGTTCTAATGAATTCCCTAATTTTAGATGAGAAACCCAAGGCCCACAGTAAGTAAATGCCTTCCCACTATCGTCCTGCTGACTGTGTGAACTAAAAAAAGAGATGAAAACTTGTTTTACTAGTCCTACTTTTAAAAATAAGCCAGTTTTCTTTTCCCCAAAGATTAGAAGAGAATTGATGCTTCCGGTTTGTATTAGGTTCTCTAGGGGGACAGGACTGATAGGATAGATGTATATATGAAGGGGCATTTATGAGGAGAATTGACGCACACCATCACAAGGGGAAGTCCCAAAATAGGCCGTCTGCAAGCTGAGAAGCCAGGAAGCCAATCCAAGTCCCAAAACCTCAAAATCAGGCAAGCCAATAGTGCAGACTTGAGACTTGAGTCTGTGGCTAAAGGCCCGAGAGCCCCTGGCAAAGCACTGGTGAAAGTTTAAGAGTCCAAAACCTGAAGAACTTGGAGCCCGATGTATGAGGGCAGGAAGCATCCAGCACGGGAGAAAGATGGAGGCCAGTAGACTTAGCCACTCTAGTCTTTCCACGTTCTTCTGCCTGCTTTTATTCTGGCCGTGCTGGGAGCTGATTAGATTGTGCCCACCCAGATTGAGGGGTGGGTCTGCCTCTCCCAGTCCACTGATTCAGACGTTGATCCCCTTGGACAACACCCTCACAGACATACCCAGGAACAGTACTTTGCATCCTTCAATGCAATCAAGTTGACACACAATATTACCCATCACATGGTTTCAAGCCTGCTTTCTGATTCATCAAATGTGAACTAAATGTGCATGATTCTGAGTAAAATCCCATCAGAATTCCCAGTGCCTGGCAAATAATGGGCACTCAGTAAATATTTGTCATAATATGAATCGGCCTCACACAAGGACCATTGGCGAGTACTTCATCCATTTCCTTGTACAGTTAGCGGGTCTCTGCCAAAATGGTTATTACTGAGACCCCAAAACACCAAATTTTCTTACATGGAATAATTTTGACAAGTAACTCAGTTTCTCCCCATTTCTACTCAAATGCCTCCAAAAGTAGACTGAAAAAGAGAAATCCACTGTGAAAACTGAAAAGCTGAGAAGTCCCTGAAATGCTATCCATGTGAAATTTCCCCTAACATTTTCTTACTTAACTTTCTAAACATCTGAGAAGATTTCACTTATTTTAAATAGCTGAAATTTTGTTTGTTTATTTTTGCTTTGCTTTACCAGGATAAAAATTGAAAATGCAGTCTTAGCATGTGTGAAAGCTTTACTTCTTAGGAAAGTCACGACAGATTGAATCTAAGGTGAAAGAAGATCCCAGGGCCAGAAGATTTGAGAAATAAGGCATAAATTCTTCCCCAAAAGAACTCCAAACATAGAACTACCTATATGGAAAGAATGACATCAAAATCAAACAATTATGAGTAATATGTTGAATCAATTTGGTTAAGCTTTCTTTTTTCTCAATAGTAAATTCTTGACTTCTTGACATGAAATGTTTAAATTCATAATTGTTTTTCTCTAAATTATCTGTCCTATAGTAAAAATGTTATTTTAAATGGTTTTTATTTTCTTTTATTTACAAAAAAGCTTCTAAAAGTTTTTTCTTTTTTTAAAAAAAAAAGCGTAACGTCTATACTAGGAGGAATACGGACATGTTTTATTGCTCTAATAATACTTACATCTAATGGTTAAAGCCTTTGGCATGACCAAGTACTCAAGGCTTATATTACTATCAAAAGTCTTTAATGAAGAGGAACAGCAACCAAATTATATAACACCAAGTCTTCCAATTACACATAATTTTAAAATGCTATACAATTAAGCCATTTACCTAAGAACCACATGATTTTGTGATCAAATAATGTATGTCAACTCTTTATATGGTACACCTCAATTGCTGATAAATTCTGGACCGCACAAACATTTTAGGAGCCCAAGAAAAAAATTTTTGTCCGTTCTTCATACCGTGTTTTATGCCTCAATTAACAGAATAAGCTGCGTGTGCATATGAATGCTGCACATCCAATTACTTTTTTCGGTGGTATGGAAATGGTAACTGGACCTTCGTCTGGAAGCTTTGCCACTGTGGCTGTCACATTCAAAGGGAAAACGTGTATCTAGGAAACCAGCTATGCTGAAGGTGAATTTTCTCAAGGATCAGTTTTTTTCTACCAAGGAATCATGTCCTTTTTGAGAGCAGGGATTCTTTCAGCCTTAAAAGAACAATGATTTTTATAGTACACAAATCAAATAAAACTTTATTTTTTGGAAAACAATGATTGATCAACATGTATCATCAGCAATGCAGCAAAGTCTCCAGCTAGGCTGCAGAGATTTAGGCTGCTCCATTCTCCAGTGACCCAGGGGTTTAGAGATCTATAGTGATTGCTACTTGCAAAGCTCTATTAATGACACAACTTTTTCCATGCTTTCATAGTGAAATACAAAAGTAAGCCAAAGACACCACAAAAGTGATAAGTAAAAAGAGAAGAATCTTAAGTAGAGAAAGCCAGACCTCATGAGTGGCAATTCTAAAACAAGTCCTACCACTGGCCTCGTAACTCTTTAAGTACCGTCCTAATTTTCACCTTTAAAGTATGAGGCCAATAAACATCAGCTCAATTCCTCTCTGACCTGCATATTTTAATAGCACTTTTCTGGGCCTTGGGCAAAATTATTTTAGCCATCTTTGAATGTTCTGGTCTTGGGAGAAGGCTAAAATCTAATATATTATTTTTTAAAAATTTAAATAGCAGTGCAGTGGAGTTGCATATGTATTTCTTAGTTAGATATATAAACAAAAAATTGCAGATTTGTTGTCCCTCCCTCAGCTCCTGTCCAAGATAGCAGCTCGGCCAACTTGGGTTCGGGGAAGAGCAGGGGGCTTGGGTCTATCAGTCCAGGTCTTTATCCTGACCCCTTGCCTAGTGTTGGCACTGGGGGCTCGGCGGCTCAGCCTGGACCCAAAAGCCCATCCTGTGGAGGAGCCGCCTCAGTCCTCTGGCGCCATGGCAGTCCTGAGGGGGATCGCCATTGGGATCTGTTGTAGAAGGTCCACCTAGAAGACTTCCAAATCAAGGACCTGCCACCCCCAGTGCTGTAACCTTCTAGGAGGCTTGCCAGGCAGCTCAGCCAACCTAAGCATCTCTCTGCAGGCCCCCAGAGAATATGAGGTGCCTTCTTGTTTCCCCACAAGATTACTGAGGGACCCCCTAGGGATCAAACCCAGTCCCTCCTCTGTCACCCTGAGGGGAGGAGAGTGGAAGCCTCTGCCTGCTACACTTTCTCCACCGAGCCAGTATCCCCTCACCCCATACCTCCTTCTGCCCTCGGCAGCACCTACCCTTTCCTTGTTTAGGGCGCTACAGGGGTGAAACTTGACTTACCAGGAATAGAAAACACCTAGTTTCAATATGTTGGAGATTTTAGCCTAATTACAATAGAAATTTATCTTACCCAGGATCCTAATATCCCTGGAAGTGTGGCTTTCTTTCTACTCCTACTGCTTTTGAACTGGGCTCTTGCTTCCAAACTTACGTTCTTTCAATTCGTCGCGTAGGCCTGTATTTCCATCTGATTATCAGTGTCAGCAAGGAGCCTTGTTCAGATAAAGACTCCCAGTTCAGCCCTTCCATAACAATTCCAAAAAGCAGATGGCTGCCATGGCCCAGACCTGTCATTCCAGCTACTCAGGAGGCTGAGGTGGGTGGACTGCTGGAGCCCAGGAATTTGAGACCAGCCTGGGCAGTATTGCAAGACCCCTGTTTCAAAAAAAAAAAAAAAAAGCAAGGTGTGGAATGATGACCATAACCTGCTGTCTTCGGGTTAAGAAAAGGAAAATAAGACTTTTTCTTTTTCCTTTCTCTCTCTCTCTCTTTCTTTCCTTCCTTCCCTACAGGGCCTTACTCTGTTGCCCAGGCTGAGTGGCACAATCACAGCTCACTGTAGCCTTGAACTCCTGGGCTCGAGCTATTTTCCTGCCCCGCCTCCCAAGTAGCTGGGCCTACAGGCATGTGCCATCACACCTAGCTAATTTTTTTTTTTTGAGAGGATGGTTTATATCACGCAAATTTATTTACTCAAAATGTCTTTAATGTTTGAAAACACCCAACCTCCCACAACAACCAAAAACTCCACGTGAGTTGGAATCTCCCACCGTGGGTGGCTTGAGAACGCGCAAGGATATGACTGGAGTAAGGAGCCAAGCCGGGCAGTGGTCACCATGCATCAGGGCCACCACGGGAGGGAAGATGAGGGGTGGGAGGCTGAGAGCCCAGGAGGAAATAGTGGCTGGTAGGAGACACGGACCCCAAACTCACAACAGAGGGAACCCAACACAGTCTGGGCAACGACCTGGGGCACCCGCTGCCCCACTGTGGCCTCCCTGTGGGGGTCTTGACCCTCTTGAGGTAGCATTTCACACAAATCTACAGGTGAATGGAGCAGGCCAGGCCACGGAAAGCCTCACCCCAGGACAGGAGAACCTGAGTGGAGGCCGCTAGCCTTGGGGAGTCCAGAACATCCAGATAATGTTTTAAAATTTTTATTATTATTATTTGTAGAGACAGGACCTCACTATGTTGCCCAGGATGGTCTCAAAATTCTGACCTCAAGCAATCCTCTCACCTTGCTTCCCAAAGTGCTGGGATAACAGGATGACCTTGCCTGGTGAAAAGATTTCATAGTCATATTTGCTTGGATCTGCATAAAGACTGGAAGAAAACTTTTTAAAAAGTGATAGACAACCTTTTTATGTTAGTGAAAGTGTGAAGGAAACAAAATTGTTTGCCTTTCATTTTTTATATGATTCTGGTTTTTTGTGTTTTCACTTTTTGCAAAGAAATATGAAAAGGGTTTTTGCTTTTGTTTGTGTTTTTTAGTGGTTCTGATGATAAGCCAGGTCTAGAAAGTTGCAGGGCTTCCCAGGAGACTTTTTTTTTTTTTTTTTTAAGATGGAGTTTTGCTCTGTCACCAGGCTGGAATGCAGTGGCACAATCTCGGCTCACTGCAACCTCCGCCTCCCGGGTTCAAGTCATTCTCCTGCTTCAGCCTCCCAAGTAGCTGGGATTACAGGTGTGTGCCACCATGCCCAGCTAATTTTTGTATTTTTATTAGAGACGGGGTTTCACCATGTTGGCCAGGATGGTCCCGATCTCCTCACCTCGTGACCCACCTGCCCTGGCCTCCTAAAGTGCTGGTATTTCAGGCATGAGCCACCGCTCCCGGCTCCCAAGAGAGCTTTTAAACCTAAATCTGGTCATGTCCCACTACTGACACCCTCCAACAATGTCAAATCATGTTTGGGATAAAATCAAGCTCATTTAGCATGAATGGTGAGGTCACTGCTGACCGGAGCCTGCCCTGCTTCTCAGTCTGCCCACCCCAGGGCATGCCAGCTACCCCTCCATTCCTGCCTGCCCCTCCCTACCTCTCACAACTCCTCACTGTTTTCTCAGAAGATGCAGCCTGGCATCATCCTTTCCACCATCTGCCCTGCCGAGAATTTGCCAGAATAAATAAGATTCTCCTTTCTATGGCACACTACACAACATTTTTAAAATATTTATTTATTTGGAGACAGGGTCTTGCTTTGTCACCCGGGCTGCAGTGGTATGATCATAGCTCACTGCAGCCTTGATCCCCTGGACTCAAACAATCCCCCCACTTCAGCCTCCCCAGGAGTTGGGACCGCAGGCATGTGCCACCACACCTGGCTAATTTTTTAATTTTTAGTTTTAGTAGAGATGAGGTCTCACTATGTTGCCCAGGCTGCTTGAACTCTTGGGCTCAAGCAATCCACCCGCCTTGGCCTTCCAAAGGGCTGGGATTACAGGTGTGATCCACCATGCCTGGCCAACATTTTTAAAAAATGTCTTTCTACCCTCCCACCTCCCAGTCGGGAACAATAGCATTCTCAGTTGGGGTAGTGTTTGTTGAATGAATGAATAAATGATTTTCAGTGTTAATGAAAATATTTTTAGAATAACAAAATAAACATAGAAGAAAGCTCATTAGATCACTTAAATTTGTGATGTTTTTAAAAAGATATGTGTTTGTGTTAGTAAATAAACAGCACAATTATGATCAGGATAATGGGGTTATAAGTTTTAGCCAGGGGACTGCTAAGTATGTTAATAGATAGATAAGAATCATCTGTAATTGACATGCTCTTTGTATGCCCACAATGCTGCTAGCTGGTTTCTCAGGCCCTGGACAATGTTAGACCTCACTCGTAAGTAAAGAAAACCTGTTTCCCTTGTTTACACAGTGAATTTACTTAAGGAGCACTGTCTTCATGGGTGAAACAATGGTGGTTTTACTGCTCTTTACACGTAAATTATCACAAGGTGGGAATGAATCTAAATGAGGTCATACAGTGTTTATGAACATGACATGAATTAATTTCATAAAGATAAGTCACCTTGTGATCTATATGATCAGAAACTAGTTTATTACTTTCTATACGAAAAATAATGGTAAAATTTTGTCCCTCTATCTTCTGTCTTCACTTTCAAATTTTTTTAAAACACATTCTGCAATGATTGAGTAAATTGACTTTTTAAAGAATTTCTACTTTATATTTTTAAAAATAAATTTGTAGTCATGAAAATATGAATATGTCACCTGACTTCTCTATAAGCTCTTCATTGTAACAACTCAATTAGCTTTTGAAATGGTCTCATCTAGCTAATACCCTGCTTTCCGAAGAAATAATCAATTACTTTTGAACCAGGAAAATCTCTGATAGTAGATAAAAAAAACATACAAACAAACCTGGAACAGGATAAATTAATAGTGCTTTGATTCTTCAAAGAACATACGTTATTTCATTCCAACTGTTTAAGAGTCCATACCCCCTTTCTGAAGTTGAACATTAGCTTGCTAAGAGCTTTTCTTTTAAAAAAGGTACTATGAACTGATTTAGCTTGCTGCCACATATGAAATGTGGTTCTAATGACAGAATTAATTTTTCATGAGTTACGAATTCTTTGAAATTGAAATCCAGAAAATTATACGTGGGAGTCACTTCTTCCTTTTCTAATTAAGTGGATAGTATTGTCTTCACCATCCAGCTGGTTTCTCAGAAACCAAAGTTGGCTTCCATATAAATATAATTTCATTTTATGGGAAGTAGGTTCTCCCACACCACATGCCTAAGCTTCTTTAGATGTAAATGGCATGGCATGAAGGCCTGTCCTTCCAATCAAAACGTGAAACCAGCCTTTCCAAATGGCTTAATATTTAACTATTAACTATTAAGAGCAACGATTGCTTAAAATAAAAGCCCTTGGCATAATAACCATTTTCACAAAACTAATTCCCTCAAATAGACATGTCCTAATGGACTAATAAAACTTGCCTTGTCCTGTCTGAATGTGGTATTAGAGCCTTTTAGGGCTGGCTGTAATTGGTAATCACTGTTCAGGTGAAAGTGGGGGGCGGGGAGATTGATAGAATAGTACTTTATACTGAGCTTCCACGGGGCCTTTCATCTGAAGATCTCAAAGCACTTGACAAACACTAATTAATATTCGTGATACTCCAGTGAGGGAGGTAAGTATTATTATCCCCATTTCGCAGATGAGATGAGGTTAAGTTAGGTAACCTGGTGAGTCAGGGACAGAATGAAGGGCTCCTAATTCTCAGTCTTGTGCTCGTACAACCATTACAAGGGCCTGCCATTGAAAACATAAAAGGAAACACACCTCATTTTCAAATCCCCTAAGGTGAAAACATCAATTGTAAATGGGATCACAATTAAGCCACTTGGTTTTAACGACAGTAATACCGTCTTGTAATCGTCAAACTTCATTTTGAGACAAATAGAAAACAGTATTAAAAGTAGTTTCCTTGGAGTGTAAAATAAAGATTATTTTATCATGAGAGGAGCCATACAGAAATTTGTGTTGAAAAATTTGAGAAGGTGGCCAAAAAGTTGGATTTCACTTTTATTCAGATGGTGGGTTAGATCCTTGCACAACTCTAAGTTTCTGAGGACAGATCCATCCTTTTAGAGTTGGTGTCCTAGTGTGGAGTGCAAATGGGTACATTACTCAATAAACGTTAGTGAAACCAACAAAACCAACTAAAGGCCAAGGTGCTGGGGGCATGTGAAGAGGAATAGGATAGAACTCTACCCTCAGGGGGGCTAGAGAATTAAGGAAAGACATAGAATACAAGAAAGTAATTTTAAAATTAGGGGAGAAGAGCAGGAATGGTCCAAGCATTCAGTGTGAAAACACCAAGGTTCTAGGTTCAAATTGGAACATTAAAGGTTTTGATGAGTTCTCAGAGGCTAAGACCATTGCTTCTGGAAACCGTATTAACTCTTACATATCATCACGGTGGCTTTTTCAGCTAAAGCTAATTGGCTTTCAAACAACGTGTTGGATTTTTTAACTCATTGTTTAAAACGCTGAATATTATTATAAATACTGTTTGGTCCAAGAGAAGACTTGGAAATAGCTTAGAGATGAGTAGGAAGCCAGACATACTGGCCTTCTTTGGGTTTCTCCAAAGCCTCTCTGCCTCAGGGTCTTTGCATTCTGAGTGTTAGATGATTCAGTCTACCCAGAATGCCTTTCCCACCCTCCCTCCCCACCGTCTTCACCTGACCAACTCTCACTTATCCTTTGGATTTCTGCTTAAACATCATTTTTTGACTCTTTAGAATAGTTACAGCTTCTGAGAACTCTTTGCGTATTTCCTTCATAGTAACTATCTCAGCTTGTAATGAAATATTTGGATTTTTAAAAATTAATGAATTTCTATCTTTCTTCTACTCACTGCCTCTAATTTTAAGAGATCTATATCTGTTTTGCCTACTATTATAGCTTTAGCACACAGGAGGTACTTAATAGAAACTTGTTGGATGAATAAACACACATGGTGCTAATTGCTGAGAAACTGGAAACTAGGAGCATTTGGGCAGAGCTCATCCTAAGAGAAAGGCAGCTTCAGTTAGTGGAGAGCAAGACTGGTACTATCAGCGAGGCCCCAGTGTTGCTACGAGCTGGCTCACCACTCACAGCTAGGCCATGGTGTTCATCCATTTAACATAAACTATTTCACAGCACAGGATACCAATGTCATTCAAGGACATTCAGTCACTCTAATCAATCAAGACAAAACAAGAATATTGTCCAAGCCACAAAACCATCCAACCATCCCCTATTCGGGCTAAGATGAGTGACTGCTGCTGCTTTGACAATTACAATGTTAGCCTTGCATTGTTCTTCTCACCTGCAATGTAAAAATTTCTATCGTGGAATAGTTCCTCCTTCCTGACAGAGCCTTGAACCCTCCCTAAAATCTCCTAAACATGTCCCAGCCCTATAAGATCTTTTCAACATCCTCTTACTGAGATGCCCCATGGTCCCTCATGATGTGAGGTCTCCCTCATCACAATGAGCCAACCGACCCAATTTCATCAATAAACCAACTTTGTGTCTCTGGTGGTCTTTGACTTGGGGACATGGAAAATACAAAGACTTGTATATAATGAGACAAAAAAATGATATACAGCTGTTCAAATATGTCTCCCTTCCCAGAGAATGATTTAGGACTGGGAATGTTTCACTCTAGGAAGTCATTCAATCGATTTTCAAGATATTATTGAAACACTGTATTAATATAGATCTTCCTAGATTATCAGATGATTTAAAAATCTCTTCACACTGGATTTTGGAAAGCAAACAATTAGGAATTGTTTTCATAGAATAATTTTAATGTGTTTTTATATATTCTTAAATGAAAATGGGTGTATATTCCTTGGAATTGTCAATGTGAGGTAGCCAACTAGAAGAAAACAAGATAACTTCCAAGGTTAATCTGCAAGGTACATAGATCAATGTGGATAATCAAAGACTGATTAAAGTTTTTATAAGAAACACTTTTTATGCTTCTCTCAACTGCTTCATGTAGGCTGCCAACTCAAGGGGAAACTGCAGTCTATGTTTTTGCTATTTGTTTTTTTTTTTCCCCCCTCTCTATTCAGTTACCTAAAGACCTAATATATTTGGGCATTAGAATGAGAATGTATCTTCTCTATCTCTGTAGTCCAATTCATTGCTTCCTAACAATTTTAGTTTCAAACTCCGCCCTCTGCCTCTTCTTGAGCAACTCACAGCAAATTCATTCAAAGCATTCCCAAAGCCAAGGGCAGATTTTAAAGGTTGTTCACAGTCAGCTGGGGCCGTGTATCTCAATCTTTTGTATCTTAGTTTCCTTTGGAGTGACATAAAAATTTTCTGATTTCATCGACTGCTGGGTGTTCCCTGGAGTCCCCACTTAAAGACAATGGCTTTAGATTCTAGTACTCATTAAGTTGGTATGTCAGAACCCCCTGTCTCACGTTAAGAATTAGTCATCTCTTTCGAATGGAGCTTTCAGTCAAACTTGGTGTCACTCCTCAATATTCTGCTTATTGTTTCAATTTCATTAAATAATCTGTGTTTTCTGTTGCCTTATGGATCCAAAGAGAACCTTTGCCAGACCATCTTGGAAACATCCTTACCACATGTCTCTCATGCTACCCCCAGTTCTGGTCTAGCATCTCAGTTCTTTTACCTACATATTTATCTTTTCTTGCCCATCTCATCTTGCTACTCCTCTTTCTTTCTTTGTGTTTATATTGCATTTGAAGCTCAGCTTGTTTGAAACTAAACTCATTATTTGCCCTTTCCCACCTCCAAATTAATCCCTCACTGCCTGCTCTTTTAAATATAGGTCTTTTTGCTAATTTATTTCCATTTTCCTTGACCCTGACATTAAAGCAATTTTCAAACCCCATCAGTTCTTCCTTCACAGTCTCCTTTTTCCATTCCCTCCTTCATTCCCTTGGACTACTCCCAAGTCTGTTGTCTCTGTCTCTCTTTTCTCCATTCTGTCTGCCAGATCAGTGCCAAATTAGCCTCTGCTAAATCTTATTTGAATCATGCTATAGCCCTGTTAACAAATATAAATAAAGACACATCTACCGAATCTAGTTCAGACTCTAGTTTGGAGTTGGGTGGGCTACAGGGCTTCCCCTCACCCCCACAGAGTTTTGAAAAAAAGACAGTTTTTAAGAGTCAGAACCAGAATTCAGATACAAGTCTTTCAACTTTAAATCTTCTATAACCTAACTACAAGACTGTGTGACTTCTTGCTAAACTTCATTTCAATATGTTTATATATTTCATTTGTAAAAAAAAGTTGACCAACATGCAAAACACACACACACACACACACACACACACACACACACACCCCACTGTAGTACTGGAAGAGCTACATAATAAGTGTTCTTCTGAATAACTCATTAAACAATGACCACCTCTTGACATCCTCTTGTCTTTCCTCTCCATTCCAAGTTTTACCAGCAATGCAAACATTTGATACTACAGCGTTTTTACAAATTGAAGGTTCATGTCAATCCTGCGTTGAGCAAATATATCGCTCACTTTGTGTATATGTGCTCACTTTGTATCTCTGTGTCACATTTTGGTAATTCTCACAATATTCCAATTTCAAAGTTTGAAATATTTCAAACATTTTAATTATTACTATATCTTTTTTGGTGATCTGAGAGCAGTGATCTGATGTTACTATTGTGATTGTTTTGGGGTGCCATGAGCTACACCTATATAAGACAATGAACTTAATTGATAAATGTTTTTGTTCTGACTGCTCCTCTGACCGTCTGTTCCCCCATCTCTCCCCCTCTCCTTGGGCCTCCCTATTCCCTGAGACACAGTGATATTAAAATTAGGCCAATTAATAGCCCCTACAGTGACCTCTAAGTGTTCAGGTGAAAGGAAGAGGTACAAGTCTCCCACTTTAAGTCAAAAGCTAGAAATAATTAAGCTTCAATCAGTGAAGGCTGAGAAAGGTAAGGAGGCTGCAGAAGAAAAACTGACAGCTGGCAGAGTTCGTTTGTTAGGTTTAAATAATAAAGTTTTCTCCATAACATAAAAGTGCAAAGTGAAGCAGCGAGTGCTGATGGGGAAGCCACAACGAGCTATCCAGAAGATCTAGCTACGATCATTGATGAAGGTAGCTATACTAACAAATTTTCAATGCAGACAAAACAGCCTTGATTTGGAAAAAGATGCCATCTGGGACTTTCATACCTAGAGAGAAGACAATGCTTGACTTTGAAACCTCAAAGGAGAGGCTGACTCTCTTGTTAGGGGCTAATGCAGCTGGAGACTTTAAGTTGAAGCTGATGCTCATTAACCATTCTGAAAATCCTAGGGTCCTTAGGAATGACACTAAATCTACTCTCCTTGTGCTCTGAAAAGGGGACAATAAAGCCCAGATGACAGCACATTTGTTTAAAACATGGTTTACTTAATATTTTACGCCCACTATTGAGAACTACTGCTCAGAAAAACATTGCTTTTTCCAAACATTACTGCTGATTGACAATATACCAGGTCACCTATGAGCTCTGATGGAGATGTACAAAGAAATTAGTGTTGTTTTCATGCCTGTTGAGGTGGTTTGGATCCGTGTCCCCACCCATATCTCGTGTTGAATTGTAATCCCCAGTGTTGGAAGTGGAGCCTGATGCAAGGTGATTGGATCATGGAGATGTTTCTTGTGAATGGTTTGGCGCCATCCCCTTCGTGCTGTTCTGGTGACAGTGAGTGAGTCCTCATGGGATCTCATTGTTTAAAAGTGTGTGACACCTTTCCCTTTGTTCTTGCTGCTGCTGCCATGTGAGACCCTTCTCTCCCCCTTCACCTTCTGCCATTATTGTAAGTTTCCTGAGGCCTCTCCAAGTCATGCAGATGCCAGCATCATGTTTCCTGTACAGCCTGCAGAACCCCGAGCCAATTAAACCTCTTCTATGTATAAAATACCCAGTCTCAAGTATTTCTTTAAAGCAATGTGAGAACTGACTAATACATCTGCTAATGCAACATCCATCCTACAGCCCACGGATCGAGGAGTATTTTGACTTTCAAGTGTTATTACTTAAGAAATACATTTTGTAAGGCTGTAGCTGCCATGGGTGGCGATTCCCCTAATGGACCTGGGCAAAGTTAATTGAAAACCTTCTGGAAAGGATTCACTATTCTACATGCCATTAAAAACAGTCAAAATATCAATATTGACAGGAATTTGGAAGAAGCTGATTCCAACCCTCATGGATGACTTTGAGGGGTTCAAGCCTTCAGTGGAGGAAGTCACTACAGGTGTAGTGGAAATAGCAAGAGAAGTAGAATTAGAAATGGGAGCCTGAAGATGTAGTCGTACTGCTTCAGTCTCATGATAAAACTTGAGTGGATGAGGAGTTGCTTCTTATGAATGAGCAAAGAAAGTGTTTACTTGAGAGGGAATCTACTCCTGATGAAGATCCTGTGAGTATTGTTAAAATGACAACAGAGGATTTAAATATTACACAAATGTTGTTGATAAAGCAATGGCAGGACTTGAGAACATTGACGCCAATATTTAAAGAAGTTCAACTGTGGGTAAAATGCTATCAAACAGCATTGCATGCTACAGAGAAATCTTTCATGAAAGGAAGACTCATTTGATGTGGCAAACCTCATTTTTTTTTCATTTTAAGAAATTGCCACAGTCACCCCAACCTTCAGCAACCACCCCCTGATGAGTCATTGTCCATCAACATGGAGGCAAAATCCTCCACTAGCAAAAAGATTATCACTCACTGAAGGCTCAGATGGCGATGACCATTAGCATTTTTTAGCAATAAATTATTATAAAATTAAAATATGTTCATTGTTTCAGACATAATGCCACTGTATACTTAATAGATTATAGTATAGTGTAAACATAACTTTCATATGCACTGGGATACCAAAACATTTGGGTGACTCACTTTATTGAGAGATTAACTTTATTGTGGTGGTCTGGAATGGAACCCACAATATCTTTGAGGTATGCCTGTAGTGAAATATCCCAGCACTGTGTCAGTCAACAATGACAACAGTCATGGACATTGATGAAGTTCAGGAATTGTGTATTCCATGAATAGGCCTTCTGAGCTCCTGTCATCTTAACAAACCCTCTAGAGTGGTTCCCATGGCGCCCCCTGTTAATATGGCAAAACAGCAGTTCAGCATGGCTGAGGGAACTCTGACAAAGATGTCCTAAAGGCATTGTCGTGCATGTGCCCTGTTTGGGAAAACTGAGGGAAACCTTAAGGCTACAGTTAATTAGGAATGAATTTTTTAAATCAATGGTTAGGAAGAATGGACTTTACTGTTAACATTTTTTGAAGAATGAATTTTAAGATTATGATTATTATCAAGAGTTTTAAATGACATGATAAAATGCTTGTAAAATTATCTCAAGTGTTAACTGAGATACCAACTTTGTAAGTATAGACACAAATATTTATGGAGATCTGCATAGGAGATTGAAAGGAAATATGCCAGAATCTTTACAGTGATTATTTCTAGAAAGGGGATTATGAAAGATTGTTTTTATATCCCTGTTCTTTTAAAATGTTCCATAAGTAGATGTTACTCTTAGAATTATAAAAAATAATATATTTTTCTTTAGAGACTTTATCTGTTGGATTTTGTTTGAAGAGTTATACATTTGTACGATTTAAATATCAAAATGCTTTAACAGGGTAAACATTGAGAAGTCTTACGGAGGGTAGAAGCAGGACGTGACTCAGGAGGCAGGACTCAATCAACTTCAGAGGCAGGGCCCAGACACCGGACCAACTGAAGACTAACTAAAACAGGGAGGAGCTGGAAGCACCTTTCCATAAGATACACCTACCGGTGTGCCATGTCAGTTTACCATTGCCATGGCAACAACCGGAAGTTACCACCCCTTTCCATGGCAACAACCCAACAACCCAGATGTTACCATCCTTTTTCCTAGAAATGTCTGCATAATCTGCCCCTTAGTTTGCACATAATTAAAAGTGGGTATAAATATGACTGCAGCACTGCCTCTGAGCAGATATTTTGGGCACACTGCCTACGGGGTAGGCCTACTCTGCAGGGAGCAGTACTTCTGCTGCTGTACACTGTTGGTTCAATAAAAGTTGCTAATACCACTGGCTTGCCCTTGAATTCTTTCATGGGGGAAGCCACGGACCTTCCCGGGCTAAGCCCCAATTTGAGGGCTCACCTGCCCTGCGTCGTCACCTCTACTCTGGTTTTCATCTCTTCCACTTCTCTATGAACAACTACTCATTTAGTTTCCTCTGCATTCTTCCCAAGTTCTTTTTGCAGATATAAGCAAATATGAAAGCATGTTGTTATCCTCTCCCCTTTCTTACACAAAACATTACATACACTGCTTTGCACTTTGTTCTTTTCAGTTCATTTATCCCAGTGATATTTCCATAAGAGTACATGCATAAAGCTTCCTCATTTATTGTCACAGCTGCACAGCAGTCCACTGTGTGGATGTTTCACTGTATTTGTTTCTTCTTTTTGACTATTACCAAAATAATGCCGCCATGAAGAATCTTGTATATACCTCAATTTTTAAAGTTTGCAGGTGTCTTTGTAGGATAAATATATGGAAAGGGGCTTGCGGTTCAAAGGGTATTTTTCATTTTGATAACGATTGCCAAATTGCCCTCCATAGCAGCGACACTATTTTACACTCTCATCAGTAATGCTTGTGAGCATCTGTTTTCCACATCCTTGCCAACGTGTGTGTTGCCCAATTTATTTGTTTAATCTAATCTTATAAATTAAAAATGGCTTTTAGCAAAGTTTTATTCATATTTTTCTTACATAAGGTAGATAAATATCTTTTCACCTATTTAAGAACCATTTGTATTTCTTTTTTGTTCAGGTCCTTTGCCTTATTTTTCTAATGGATCACGGATTCTTGTTTATTTAAAGTCGGGAGATTATCCTTTGGTTAATCGCAAATTCTATTTTTTTTTTCAGTTTATTATTTGTATGGTGATGTGTGGTAGTCACATCAAATAGTAGGTTTGGGTTTTTTAAACGAAGTTAAAATTAGGAATCTCTTTAGAGTGGCTCTGACATTTGAGTCATAATTAGAAAGACCTTTCCTACTTCGAGTTTATAAAGGAATTTCCACATTTTTTATAGCACTTCCATGTCTTCAGTATTGACACTTAGATCTTCAGAGTTTTTCATGATCTACATTGTAAGAATCCAACTTTAAGTTTCTTGAATGGCTGCCTCAGGCCCCAGCACCACCAATTCATTTTTTAAAAAGCTCTTTATAGCACACGAATTTGAGTTTCCACCTTTTTCATATACTTTCTTAAAAGTAATATAATTTTCAAGAAAAAAAGAATGCTCTGTGGAAGCTCAAGAAAAGAGCTCCTTCACATCAACTACTTGGTGATGCAGAGAATAATAACATTTTTTTTTCTTTTTATACAAGGTCTTACTCTGTTGTTCAGGCTGGAATGCAGTGGCACCATCACGGCCCACTGCAGCCTCAACCTCCCTGGGCTCAGGTGATTCTCCCAGCTCAGCCTCCTGAGTAGCTGGGACTACAGGTGTGCGCCATCATGCCCATCCATTTTTTTTTTTTTTTTTTTTTTTTTTGTAGAGATGGGGTCCTGCCACATTGCCCAGGCTGGTCTTGAACTCTGGGGCTCAAGTGACCCATCTTCCTGGCCTCCCAAAGTGCCGGGATTACAGACATGAACCACCAACCCCAACCAATATATTTTTTTACAACACAGTACATATTAAATTTTTCTACATGTTTTTTTTTTAAAAAGTAAAGATCACCTAAATTACATTATCACAGACAACACCTTGGCATATAGCTAGTTTTCTTCTATGTAATGTAAATATGTGAAAAACATTTTTTCAAGAAGTTTCCATTAGGAAAAGAAATAGGATAGACATAGTAGGAGGCTACCTAACTCTCAAATAACAAAGATGGGATCGAGAAACAAGCTTAACACAAATGAGAGTGATTAAAGCCATTTAAAGCACTTAGAGCGGTGGTTCTCAAACTTATTAAGAATCAGAAACACCTGGAGGGTTTGTTCTACCACAGACACCTTGGCTCCACCCCAAAGCCAGAAGCAGTAGATCTGGGGCAGAACCTCAAAATTTGCATTTCTAAGGAGTTCCCAGGTGATGCTAATGGCTCTGCTCTGGAAGCCACAATTTAGGACCGACCGAATTAGAGTAAAATTTGAGTGTGTGAAGATTCAGATAAAATGACTATGTAATTTTAGGTTGATTTAAGGCCAGCCAGAAATTTCTTATTTGGCCCCTGTGGAAATGTTTCCAAAAGGTGTTGATCCCCTTCCCGCCTAAGGAGATTCAGTGCTCTAACCCTAACTGAGGACGTCCCAGCTGAGTAAGAATCTTGCCATGTCCTGGGGTGATCCTTCTAATAGGAGTAGAGGGAGACGGTGCTGGAATGCCTGCTTTGGTTCAGATCCCCAGAGTTAACTGCAAAGTTCGTTTTAAATTCTATGTTCCTGATGTCCATCTTAGCTTTTTCTCACACACACACAAAATGCTCTGATGGCACCTACCTTCCAACGCTGAGCGAGGAGACAGCCGGTAAACCTAGGAGCCACACATTATCCTTTCATCATGTGTGCTGTATGGGGGCATTAGGCAGAGAGACCTCACCAGGGCTCTGGTCTACTCTTGAACAGCTTCCACTCTGGCTGCTGTGAGGGACAAGGTGAGTCAGGGAGGATATAGAGGAGGCTACAGCAAGAATCTGGGTAAAAACCAGTGCTGTTGAGACCAGAGTGGAAGCAGTGGAGAAAGACAAAAAAATCCATTTGAGATGTATCTTGAAGGGAGAGCTGAAAGGAGCTGCTGCTGGTTACATGTGGGTGATGGGGGTCGGGGCAGGGGACGGAGAAAAAGCAAGAGGGATATTAAAAACAAGTCCATAACTGGTCATGGACAAAACAGAATATGATTTTTCAAAAAATAAAAGTAAGTGAAGTGGGTACTTTCAAAAAAAGTTGGAAACTTCCGCTACATATATAGAGTCGGGGGATGTGGTAGGTCAAAAAATGGTCCCCTCCAAGATATCTACTTCAAATCCCTGGAACTTGGCATTGTGACCTGATCTGGGGGACAAAACAAAAAGGTCTTTGCAGATTTAATTAAGAATCTTGAAATGAGATCATCCTGGATTATCTGGGTGGGCGTTAATCCAATGACAAGTGTCCTTATGAGAGAGAGAGTCAGAGGGAGACTTCACACAGACACTCAGGCAGACGAGGAGCAGGCAGTGTGACCACCGAGGCAGACTGGAGTGATATTGCCTCCAGGACAGCCTGCAGCCAACAGAAACTGCACGAGGCGAGGAAGGATCCTCCCAGAGACAGCAGGGTGCAGTGCCACGATCTCAGCTCACTGCAACTTCCGCCTCCCAGGTTCAAGCGATTCTCCTGCCTCAGCCTCCCGAGTAGCTGGGATTACAGGCGCGTGCTACCACCAGCTAATTTTTGTATTTTTAGTAGAGACAGGGTTTCACCATGTTGGCCAGGCTGGTCTCAAACTCCTGACCTCAGGTGATTTGCCCACCTCAGCCTCCCAAAGTGTTGGGATTACAGGCGTGAGCCACGTCTCCTGGCCGGCCACGTCTCCTGGCCGAAAGAATACATTTCTGTTGTTTTAAGTCACCCAGTTTTTGGTAATTGGTTGCAGCAGCCTTGGGAAACTAACACAGGAGAGAGAGGGAAATGCTTCATGGATATTATCTATCTATTCATTGGCTGTCTCCCTCACCACTCCCCCACTGAAGGATTTCTGTCTGTCCTTTCACTGCTGTGTCCCCAGAGTCTAGAGAAGTCCAAGTACCTACTAGGCAGTCCATAAATATTTGCTGAACCAAGTAATAGTGGAGAATGTGATTTCTGATATGCTTGATAGTATGAAATATAAAGGCTGAAATGAGGAGAGGACATTTCTTCAAGTTGGGGGCACAGATCTTAATAAAGAGGCAGGAAAGAGATCTGAGCAGAAATGGGCCATGATTTTGCCCTTTCGGAAGGTTCAAGTGGGGGGAATGGCAGCCTTTGGAGGAAGCAGGATGAGTGCTTTAGGATAGGTTCTGGGAGTGTGGGTTAGCTCAGCAGTGGGAGCATTGAGGGCTTTTAGCAGCAGACTGACCTGGTAGAAACGGTATTAAGAATTTTATATGTTTCTGTACCTGCCACAGATATTATTATTATTATTATTATTATTATTATTTAAGACGGTGTCTTGCTTTGTCACCCACGCTGGAGTGCAGTGGCGTGATCTCAGCTCACTGCAACCTCTGCCTCCCAGGTTCAAGTGATTCTCCTGCCTCAGCCTCCCGAGTAACTGGGACTACAGGCACGTGCCACCATGCCCAGCTAATTTTTGCATTTTTAGTAAAGACAGGGTCTCACTGTGTTGGCCAGGCTGGTCTCGAACTCCTGGCCTCAGGTGATCCACCTGCCTTGGCCTCCCAAACTGCTGAGATTACAGGTGTGAGCCACCACCCCTGGCCAGATATTATTCTTTAGGTCTTATATGCCAGTGGGTTTTTCTTTTTCCAAGTCTGAATTTGGCTATAATTGTAAAATATAATTAGTTCTTATTTAATGCCAGCATAACTCTGAGAGGGCAATTTTTCAGTTTTTTTGATCCAGCATTTACCCTACATTCTCAACATTTTCATGCCATTCACCATTTCCTTGCATTTTGCCTCAGCTGTCGTAAATACTAGCCCCCTCCACTTCTTTGTTTCTGCAATTAATAAATGCTGTTTTATTGGATGCTGAGTTGGTCACGTTGCCTTTGTCAGTTCTCTTGGTCACAAAACATATGGCTTTGTTATGGCTGATTATAACTGACTAGCAGTATTTATATAACGTTTCATCTCCAGGACTTCCCCAGCCACGTGGAACTGTAAGTCCAATTAGACTTCTTTCTTTTGTAAATTGCCCAGTCTCAGGTATGTCTTTATTAGCAGCGTGAAAACAGACTAATACACTTTATACTTCACAACCACCCTAGGAAACACGTACTCATTTTATGAATGAAAAAGCTGATCATCAGAGAGGCTGAAGACCTTGTCCGTCTGTCTCACTCCAGAATTTTTGCTCTGGTCTACCACAGCGCATTGGCTCTGGCTGGAATTGTTTTTCAAACACATTTGTGGCTTCTAGGATATTTGTATCAAATATTGCTTGAAGGGAGCAATTGGCTAGGACTCATTTTAATACGCACACACACAAACACACACATATATACAGATTTTCTGGTATGGTCTTTGTTGCAATGATATTGTTGCTCCATTTGTACTCATTGCCTTGGACCCAGTCCTCCATACAGTCAACATATACACTTGCTCAGAGAACATATATTTGGGCCCAATATGGGTTATACATTTTCTCCTCCACAAAAAGAGTTATGAAATAATTTTAAAATTTCAATGATTTTAAAGTACTTTTAAAATTTCAATGATTTTAAAGTAAAATCATTTGTGGTATACACTGAAGGCAAAAAGTATTATATAAATGCTAAATAATAATATTGTAAAGCCCCTATATTCTGTGAGAATGAGCACTATATAAATGCTAACTAGAATAGAATAGAAAATGTATTGATACATTGATAAATGGCTTATCAATGTATCAGGCTTCTTGTGTTTCATATGCTATATATATATATATATAGAACTTGCAGCAAAAATGCAAAAGTAAATACTTATCTATTTTAATAATTATATAGCTGTACTATTCATTATAACACTGTGACTCTCTAAATCATTTTGTACCTAGGAAGAAGACGCCTTTTCCTGTTACCTATTACTGTGAAACAAACTACCCCAGACCTTAGTGGCTTAAGTCATCAGGCATTTTATTACCTCTTATGATTCTGTGAATTACCTAGGCTCAGATGCCTGCTCCACATGGTTCACCTGAGGCTGGAGTCATTTGGAGGCGCAACTAGGCTGGACTACCCAAGATGGCTTACTTGCATAGGTGGCAGTTGCTGGTAGTGGTTGGCTGGTTGCTCAGTTGGGAGTCAACTGGAGTGCCTCAGTTTTCTTCTACTGGCTTCACTGTAGGGCTTGGGTTTCGCATACTATGGTGGCTGGGAACATTCCAAGCAGACCAGTCCCAATGTACAGCACCTTACTGAGCCTCTGCTTGCCCTGTTTGCTAATGACCCATCAGCCAAAGTAAGTCATGAGATCAAGTCTAGAGTCAATGTGGGGAGGACTATATAAGGCATGAATACCTTAAGGTGTGGTCAAATCAGAGCCATCATTGTAATAGTCCACCACAGAGCCACAGCCAGCCTTGAAAATATCCTCGTATCCCTGAGTGGCACAGAAATAGATGGGACCCTTGCCATCAACACCATCATAGCGAAGATCTAGAATAGAAGGTTGCAGGGCTTACAACAGTTGTTCCATACAAGACACCTCAGTGATGACCTGTGTGGAATGGTAATGAAGGACCAGACGGGATAATTGTGACCCTAATACAAAATAGAACCATCACACCCATGGCACTCTATAACTCTCATGTATTACTTCAGAATACATTCAACTGCAAGTAGCATAAAAGACAATTCTAATGACTTTAGAAAGAGACCTTTATTTCTCTCACATAATAAGATGTCCAAAAAACAGATGGTTACACAAATTGGTTCTATAGTTCAACAATGTGTTTGTAATTTTTGGCTGTTCCTGCATGGTCATAAGATTGCTGCCCCAGCTCCAGGCATCACATCTGAGATCAAAGCAGGAAGAAGGAAGAGGGAGGGAGGAGCTAGCATCAAACCATCTGAAATCAAAAGCTTTGCTAGAAATTTTCAGCTGACTTCTTGTTATGTCTCACTGGCCAGAATTGGTTACCCCAGCTGGAAAGAAGGCAAAGGAAAGGAATAGTCAGCTGACACTTCGCTGCTCAACATGGTATCAAGAGTCTGTAAATAAAGGAGTTGGGGTGGGGGCAGTTATACTGGTTAAAAAAAAGTGTCTGTCACTACCCTGAAACTTAAAAAAACAATCCAGAAACAAACCCAAAAACAACCCAGAAGTGTCTGAGATAAAAGCAGCTATAACCTTGATAGAATGAGATCTTGAAATCCAAATTAAGTTATTTTAAAGAAGAACAAGGTTACATACAGTTGCTATGATTAGATAATATCTCTGAAGGATTATTCTCTGGCACATAGCAAGTGCCAATACATGTTAGCTGTTGCGGTAAATATGATGTAACAGTAGTGGTGATGAAGATATTAATTATTATTACAACTGGCATGAGATAAATTAAGGTTTACCCATTCATCCGACAAACACTTATTGAGCTTTTTCTTCATACAAGAACCTTTACAATTCAAATCTTAGGAAGCAAAGAGTTTAGTGGGTGATTCATAATATTAGGGGAAAAAACATTTATTTTGGATGCAGTATTAAGAGAAAAAGATAAGTGCTTTTGGAAAACATTCCTAATGATTCAGAATGCAATTCATTCTCCTTAAGAACATACCTGTGGAGATGGAAAACATTGTGACCTCAATTAAAAATTTTTTGTGTGTGGTAAAAAGCACATAATACTCAATTGAAGGTCAGGAGTGCTGGCTCATGCCTGTAATCCTAGCACTTTGGGAGGCTGAGGCAGGAGGATCACTTGAGCTCACGAGTTTGAGATGAGCATGGGCAACATAGTGAGACCTCATCCCTACTCAAATTAAAAAAAAAAAAAAAATAGCTGGGCATGATAGTGCACACCTGTAGTCCCAGCTACTCAGGAAGCTGAGGCGGGAGGAACACTTCAGCCTGGGAGGTCAAGGCTGCAGTGAGCTGTGTTGACACCACTGCACTCCAGTCTGGGTGACAGAGTGAGACCCTGTCTCAAAAATAAATAAATAAATAAATAAATAAATAAATAAATAAAATTAAAAATACTCAATTGACCATCTTAGCCATTTTAAAGTGTACAGTATAATAATAAAAAGATATTTTTGTTGCAGTACCAGTTTCAGTAAAAATAACAGTAAACATTTTATTGGAATAAGGAAATATATAGACTTGAAGAAAGAGGGAATATCACTGTTCAAAACCTGTCAGTTTTGGGCTGTTTTATGATTTTCTTTAACTTGGTTTGACTTTTTGAGTCAGCAAAAGATTAAAGTTGATACAGAAACACACACACATCCCCCCCGACACACACACATTGCTCTGTGAGAATGTCTTGGTTATGGAGATGTGTCTGCTCTTTGTAATAAAAAAGGACACAGGTTTACTGCTAAGCCCAGGCAGGTTTGCTGGGCCAGCTCTGAGGCCTCACAATGAAAACGCAGAAGAAAAAACCAAAACAGGTAACATGCCGCAAAAAGTGCACAGAACTTTTCTGAGTGTAAGAGAAGGGCACAGAGAGAAGAGAATGGGATGAGGTTGTGAGGGGTGGAATGGCAGGGAGGACTGACAGGATGGATTTCAGGAGGGAACATGAGAGAAAACAAAACTCAAAGGATGCTTTGGCATGATCCAAAAACAACAGATAGAAGGTAAATAAATATTTCCTTAAAAGAGAGAACCTTAAAGTTTCCCCAAAAAAAGGAAGAAAATGAAGGGAAAGAAAGAGAAGCAAAGGAGATGGGGAAAAAGGGGAAGGAAAGGAGACATTAATAAAGGTCAAAGCCAAAGAAAACAAGAAGCAAGTCTAATGGTTGGAATTCGAGTCCCAGAAGAAGAAGAATACAGGAAATAGCACAATTCTAGGCAAGAAGAGATACAACACTCAGGTTACTTTTAAGAAGAGGAAAGTACCTTTCGGCCTCAACTCCCAGCTTCCAGTAATTTGATAAAATGACGAACACAGAGGAAAGAAGACAGGCAACTGCTGAGGTCCCCTAGGCCTTTGAGAAAACGGAGTTGTACCTTTGGCCACATAAGTGCATACCTACAAGGAAGGCGATGATGTAGACACCAAGGGAATGGGCACTGTCCAAAAAGAAATGCCCCACAAATGTCACCATGGCAAAACTAAAAGAGTCTACAAAGTTACCTAGCATGCTATTGGCATCATTGTAAACAAACAAGGGCAAGATTCTTGCCAAGAGAATTAATATGCATATTGGGCATATTAAACACTCTAAGAGCCAAGATGACTTCCTGAAAGTGTGTAAAGGAAAATCATCAGAATAAAGAGTGAAGCTAAAGAGAAACCTGAAGCTGCAGCCTGTTCCACCCAGAGAAGCACACTTTTTGAGAATCAGTGAAAAGGAGCCTGAGCTGCTGGAGTCTATTAATGGAATTCATGGTATAACAGGTGAAAGGAAGAAGAAGAAGGAGAAGGAGAGGAAGAGGAAGAGGAAGAGGAAGAGGACTTCCAGATTGTAAAGGAAGAAAGAGGAGGAGGAAGGGAAAGAGGAGGCAAAAATAAATTTGAAACCTCTTTGAAACCACAAAATCTGGTAAAATGAATAATGTTAAGAAGAGAATACACTGTAAATCATGTCTTAATATTAATATTATGTAAAAATTATGTATAATAGCTAGAGATAAGTCTGTAGAACTCAGAGAGAAGAGGAACAATGTAAACATTAGTACAATTACATTATATATTAAGAGTCTGAATCATAACTACAAAAAAATGAAAGTAGGCAAGCAGAATTAGTAAAATTTTTTGAGATAGTAATTGAGGTTGAAAAACTGGGGTGTATAATATACTACTTTTCTAATCATATTATGCATTTGTTAATTATCCTTTCTTTCAGGTATCTAATCATGAAATTGTTATCTAAGGCTGGCTCTGTAGCAAGTCTTATGCTAGGAGCTAGAGCTTGAAAGGCAGGTGGTAGTCTCTGCCAATGAGAAATGTATATCTCATGGGGAGACATAGATATATTGTAATACAGGAAATGCAGGAAGGAATCTCACATTTTGGGGGTGCCTACTATGTGACAAAGACCATGCAATGTACTAAATACCTGCATATATTATTTCACGATAACAGCTAAAGCCAATTTCTTATGTTTAAAAATTTATCAGAGACCTAGAAAATTGTTCACTCAATATACTAACTAGACAAAATGTTAAACTTACATCTTAATAAATTGTCAAAGGACTTTATTTTTAATGGCAAGGGAAGCTTTCAAGGGATCTAGTCTCTACGCATGTAGAAGAAAACGAACTGAAAAGAAAGCAGTTGGGATGGGTTTCAGAGAGAAAAGGGGATTACATAAAATAATGTCTGGAGTGAGGTTGAGCAATGGAAACATTCTTGAGAATGGTTTTTACAAAAGTAAAAGAAATTCTGAAATGTATTAATGTTGAAATCAAATAATAAAGGTAATCATTTAACTGAAGACTACAAAACTCAAGAACTGAGCTGAATTATTATTTTCTGTTGAAAACGGAATGTGCTTCTGGATATCATGGCCTCACTACTAAGGTCTACAAGATGTCTGAACATAGCCCAAAGGATACCTGGAACTGAGATACCAAAGGCACATGGAGGGAAGCTTATGTGGAGCCCAGGTGTTCACGGGTCCACAGGCATGCATTATTCTGTATCAGACATACACAAAAGAATCTTTAAAAAGTTCACAGTTTTCAAGAGCAAACCAACTGCAAAATTAGCAGAAGAAAAGAAATAACCAAAATCAGAGCTATAATGAATGAAATTTCATACAAACAAATCAATGAAACTAAAAGTTACTTCTTTGAAAGAATAAATAAGATTGATAGGCCACTACCTAGATTAATAAAGAAAAAAAGAGAGAAGATCCAAATAAACACAATCAGAAATCACAAAGGTGACAGTACCACCAACTCCACAGAAATACAAAAGCCCTCAGAGACTATTATGAACACCTCTATGCACACAATCTAGAAAACTTAGAAGTAATGGGTAAATTCTTGGATACATACAACCTCTCATAATTCAACCAAGAAGAATTTGAAATCCTGAACAGACCAATAATGAGTTCTGAAATTGAATCTGTAATAAAAAACCTGCCAACCCAAAAAAGCTCTGGACCACACAAATTCACAACTGAATTATATCAGACATATAAAGAAGAGCTTGTACCAATCCTACTGAAATTATTCCAAAACACTGAGGAGGAGGGAAGCCTCCCTAACTCATTCTATGAGGCCAGCATCATCCTGATACCAAAACCTGGCAGAGACATGACAAAAAAAGAAAACTTCAGGTCAATATCCTGGTGAACATAGACACAAAAATTCTTCAACACAATACAAGCAAAGTGAATCCAGCAACCTATCAAAAAGCTAATTCACTATGATTGAGTAGGCTTTATCCCTGCCATACAAGGTTGGTTCAACATACGCAAATCAAGAAATGTGATTCATTACAGAAACAGAACTAAAAACAAAAACCACATGACCATCTCAATAGATGCAGAAAAGGCTTTCGATAAAATACAGCATCTCTTCATGTTGAAAACATTCAACCTAGGAAATGAAGGAACATAACTCAAAATAGTAAGAGTCATCTATGACAAACCCACAGCCAACATCATACTGAACAGGCAAAAACTGGAAGCATTCTCCCTGAGAACTGAAATAAGAGAAGGATCCTCACTCTCATGACTCCTATTCAATATAATACTGGAAGTCCTAGCCAAAGCAACCAGGCAAGAGGAAGAAATAAAAGGAATCCAAATAGGAAAAGAGTAAGTTGAATGATCTCTCTTCATAGACAATATGATTCTATACCTAGAAATCCCCACAGCTTCTGCCCAAAGCCTTCTAGAATTGATAAACAACTTCAGTAAAATTTCAGGATACAAAATCAACACACAAATATCAGTAGTATTTCTGTACATCAAAAACATCCAAACTGAGGATCAAATCAAAAATGCAATTCTATGCTGCGGAAGGATGGTGTATAATAATAATAATAAAGAATACAATTCTATTCACAAGAGCCACAAAAAGAATAAAATACCTAGGAATACAGCTAATCACAGAGGTGAACAATCTCTCCAACAAGAGTTATAAAACACGGCTGAAAGAAATCAGAGACAACAAAAACAAATGGAAAAACATTCCATGCTCATGAATAAGAAGAATCTATGTTGCTATGGTCATACTGCCCAAAGCAATTTACAGATTCAGTGCTATTTCCTATCAAATTACCAACATCGTTTTTCACAGAATTAGAAAAAACTATTCTTAAATTCACATGGGGCCTCTGCGGGCTGCTCCCGCCCTTCACTGGCCTGGCCTGGACCAGAAGCTGCGCTGTGGGCCTGGTCTTCACTCTGGGGGTGGGCACTGGAGCTGATAGGACATGGGCAAGAAGCACAAGGAACACCAAGTCGAAAAAACACTTCTGTGAGGAGTATGTATAGAAGCCCTTGAGGCTGGTCCTCAAAGTAGGAGGGAACGAAGTCACCGAACTCTCCACGGGTAGCTCAGGGCATGACTCCAACCTCTTCGAAGGCAAGTAAGATCATGACAAACACAAGGACAGAACGCAGAAAAAGAGAAAGAAAGGCGAGAAACAGGTTCCAGGGGAAGATAAAGAGATAAAATGTAGAAGAGTTAAGGAGGATAAAAAGAAGCGGGATTGAGACCTTGTGGCGAATGAGGCAGAAAAAGACCTCCAGTGTCATGCCCCTGTGAGATCCTCTCACAAGCTCTTTAGCCAAACAAGAAGAAGTAGAACAGACACCCCTTCAAGAAACTTTGAATCAACTGATGAGACAATTGCAGAGAAAAGACCCAAGTGCTTTCTTTTCATTTCCTGTGACTGATTATATTGCTCCTGGCTACTCCATGATCATTAAACAACCAAGGGATTTTAGTACTATGAAAGAAAAGGTCAAGAACAATGACTACCAGTCGATAGAACTAAATGATAACTTCAAACTAATGTGCACTAATGCCATGATTTACAACAAACCAGAGAGCATTTACTATACAGCTGCAAAGAAGCTGTTGCACTCGGGGATGACAATTCTTAGCCAGGAAAGAATTCAGAGCCTGAAGCAGAGTATAGACTTCATGGATGACTTGCAAGAAACTCAAAAGCAGAAAGATAGAACAGACTGGGGAGGATGGAGGCAAAGTGGGGAGGATGGAGGCAAAATGGGGAGGATGGAGGTTGCTGGTCGAGAGAGAGAGGACTCTGGAGATGCTGAAGCACAAGCCTTCAAGAGTCCTGGCAAAGAAAATTAAAATGTAGACAAAGATGTGCTTGAAGATAAGTTTAAAAGCAATAATTCAGAGAGAGAGAGCAGGAGCAGCTTGACCAAATCGTGAAGGAATCTGGAGGAAAGCTGACCAGACAGCTTGTGAACAGTCAGTGCGAATTTGAAAGAAGAAAACCAGATGGAACAACAACATTGGGACTTCTCCTTCCTGTGGATCCCATTGTAGAAGTGTGAGATTTGAATTATGGACCCTACAGTTCTTATGCACCGTGTTATGACTCCACGTTTGGAAATATCAGCAAGGATGATTCTGATTTAATATATCCAACCCATGGGGAAGACTCTGATCTTCCAACTGATTTCAGCATCCATGAGTTTTGGGCCACATGCCAAGACTATCCATATGTTATGGCAGATAGTTTACTGGATGTTTTAACAAAAGGAGGGAATTTCAGGACCCTACAAGAGTTGGAGATGTCATCGCCTGAAGATGAAGGCCATACTAGGACACTTGACACAGCAAAAGAAATGGAGATTATAGAACAAGAACCAGCAGGGTGTTTGGACCCCAATACTCAAGACAGGCTCACAGCACTGAAAGTAGTAAACGTTGGCATTCCAGTTGAAGTTTTTGACTCTGAAGAACCTGAAGTATTCAGAAGAAACTTGATGAGGCCACCAAATTATTCAGGGAGCTCCAGGAAGCCCAGAACGAGTATTTGAGCACCAGACCCCCTCCCAGTATGATCTGTCTCTTGGGTGCCTCCTGCAGAGAAATGCATCTCGCTGAACAAGTGACCAATAATCTTAAAAACTTGCACAGTTGGCCGGGCGCGGTGGCTCAAGCCTGTAATCCCAGCACTTTGGGAGGCCGAGACGGGCGGATCACGAGGTCAGGAGATCGAGACCATCCTGGCTAACACAGTGAAACCCCGTCTCTACTAAAAATACAAAAACTTAGCCGGGCGAGGTGGCAGGCGCCTGTAGTCCCAGCTACTCAGGAGGCTGAGGCAGGAGAATGGCGTGAACCCGGGAGGCGGAGCTTGCAGTGAGCTGAGATCCGGCCACTGCCCTCCAGCCTGGGTGACAGAGCGAGACTCCGTCTCAAAAAAAAAAAAAAAAAAAAAAAAACTTGCACAGCAAGTAACTCCAGGTGATATTGTAAGCATGTGTGAATTTCAAAAAGCAATGGGGATTTCCATTCTTTCCCCCATCATGGAAAACAACTTTGCAGATTTAACAGAAGATCTCAAAGAACCTAAAAAGATGGATGTTGCTGAGTGTGGACCTGGTGGGAGTTGAGGCACCTGGTATTTGATTATATATTATTATATACTTTTTCATTCTTAACTTAGAAATACTTTTCAGAAGATATTAAATATTTTTAAATTGTGTTTTTAATTAAACTTTGGAACAGTGAATTTGAATGTTCCAGAGGGGAAAAAAATAAATAAGTATAAATAAAATTCACATGGAACCAACAAAGAGCATGAATAGCTAAAGCAATCCTAAGCAAAAAGAACAAATCTAGGGATATCATGTTATCCAACTTCAAACTATACTACAAGGCTATGGTAACCAAAACAAACAAACAAACAAAAAAGCATCATACAAAAACAGACACATAGACCAATAAAACAGGTTAGAGAACCCAGAAATAAAGCTTCACATTTACAACTATCTGATCTTCAACAAAGTTGACAATAACAAGCAATGAGAAAAGGACTTCCTATTCAATAAATGGTCCTGGGATAACTGGCTTGTCATCCACAGAAGATTGAAACTGGACCCCTTCCTTTCACTGTATATACAAATTAACTCAAGATAGATGAATACTTAAATGTAAGACCTCAAACTATACAGACCCTAGAAGAAAACCTAGGAAATACCATTCTAGACAAGCCTTTGCAAAGATTTCATGACAGTCTCCAAAAGCAGTTACAACAACAAAGTAAACAGACAATCTGTAGGAGAAAATACTTGTAAACTATGCATCTGATAAAGGCCTAACATCCAGAATATGTAAGGAACCTAAACAGATCAACAAGTGAAAAACAACCCCATTAAAAAATGGGCAAATGATATGAACAGACTCTTTTCAAAAGAAGACATATATATTGCCAAAAAGCATAGGAAAAATGCTCAACATTACTAATAATTAGAGAAATGCAAATTAAAACCACAATGAGATACCATCTCCCACTAGTCAGAATGGCTATTAACAGATGTTTGGGAGGCTGCAGAGACAAGAGAACTCTTACACATTGCTGGTGGGAATGTAAATTAGTTCAGCCACTGTGGAAAGCATTTTTGAGATTTCTCAAAGGACTTAGAGCTACCATTCAACCTGGCAATCCCATTACTGAGTATACACCCAGAGGAATATAAATCATTCTACCAAAGAGATACATGCATTCATATGTTCATTTTAGCACTATCTATAATAGCAAAGACATGGAATCAACGTAGATGCCCATCAACAATGGACTGGATAAAGAAAATGCAGTACACCATGGTATACTATGTAGCTATAAAAAGGAACAAAATTGTGCCCTTGCAGCAACATAGATGCAGCTGGAGGCCATTATCTTGAGCGAATTAGCACAGGAATCAAATATTGCATGTTCTCACTTATAACTGAGAGCTAAACATTGAGTACACATGGACACAAAGGGGAGAACAACAGACACCAGGGCCTACTTGAGGGTGGAGAGAGGGAGGAGGGTGAGGGTTGAAAAACTACCTGTCAAGTACCATGCTCATTACCTGGGTGATGACATTATTTGTATGCCAGTCTCCAGCAACATGCAACTTATTCATGTAACAAATCTGCACATGTACCCCTTGGACCTAAAATAAAAGTTGAAAAGGGAAAAAAAAAAAAAAGATAATGCCTTCTGCTGTAACAAACAAAGCTGAAAAAAACACCAGTGACTTATTAATAAGAGTTTATTTTGAGCACCTAAAAAAGTTCACAGTTTTTGTTTTTAAGATAGAAATGGAAAACTTTCAAATCTGGAGACACCAATTTTACTCTATTTTTCATAGTAAGACTTGTGGATGGCTGTTCCTGGAATAATTGGCAAGAACAGCAAAATACACAGGATTTTAGCGTATCCATGAAAGAAAGTAACTGAATTATTCTAGTTCAGGAAGAAATGTAGTGTTTTATAAAGACGTCATAAATCACTTACAAAAGGAAGATTTACCAGTAAATGAGACAATTACACAGCTATTGGAGAAAAAGTAAAGTTGAATATCTGCATTGCTATATGCCAAAATAAATTTCAAAGAGATTAAAGATTTAAATATAAAAATAAGCATAGTAACTAGAAGAAAAAGAGTTGAATTTCTTTTACTTTACATTGGAGAAAGACATTCAAGCATGAAATCAAAGGCAGAAAGCCATGAAAAAAAAATTAACAAATGAAACTTATGAAAACATTCAAAACTCCTATATATTTTTTTAAAGCCATAATTCATTTAAAGGCAAAAAACAAAGTAGAAGAATAGTTGAGTCATATCTGACAGATGATTTGATATATAAAGAGTACTTATCAATCAATAAAAGACACTCAACATAAAAAATGGGCAAAGACAAGAATAGTCAAATCATACATAATACATGCAAATGGCCAATAAACATGAAAATCTTCAACTTTGCCAATAATTAAAGATAGGATATTTGCCTACAAAGTTAGCTAAAAATGTTTACAGTTATAACAGCAGTGTTTTTGAATAAATAGAGAAGTGAATACTCTCAAAGTTGGCTATGAGTATAAGTTGGTATAATTTTGTAGGTAATTTAGCAATGTGTATAAATATGCTTAAGATAAAGATGTACTTGACTTAGTAATTCTCTAATCAATCTGTTCTAAGGATTAATTATTAATTTATTATTGAATAATTATAAATTATTTTTTGAAAATTTATGATTTTGAAAGTTTTATATACAAAACTGAAATTTTTATATACAAGTTTATTCAACTTATTTTTGACAGCATTATTTTTAATAATAAAAAATGGAAAACAACATAAATGATCACAATTTGGAAATTATAGCCCAATCATATGCAAGTATTAAAATTCATGTTTTTAAAAGAATATTTCAAAATACAGGAAAGTATACTCACTGCAATGCTTATGCGGGCAATATGAACCTTATAACCTGTGTGATCATAATTTTTTTTTTTTTTTTGGAATGGAGTCTCACTCTGTCGCCCAGGCTGGAGTGCACTGGCCGGATCTCAGCTCACTGCAAGCTCCGCCTCCCGGGTTCACGCCATTCTCCTGCCTCAGCCTCCCGAGTAGCTGGGACTACAGGCGCCCGCCACCCCGCCCGGCTAGTTTTTTTTTTTTGTATGTTTTTAGTAGAGACGGGGTTTCACCGTGTTAGCCAGGATGCTCTCGATCTCCTGACCTTGTGATCCGCCTGTCTTGGCCTCCCAAAGTGCTGGGATTACAGGCTTGAGCCACTGCACCTGGCCCATAATTTTTTTAAATTGCCAAAGATTTGTTCTTATCCTCCACTGATTTCCCCCTAGGTCATAACAGACATTCAATAATTTTTTTTGAATTTAAAAGAAATGAAATTTTTTGTACACAAAAACAAACTATGAGTTTATTCTAGGTGGCAGGCTTATAGGTGATTCTTATTTCTTCTGTATGATTTAGTTTTCAACTTTCCACAGAGAATGTTTACAACTTTTATGAGTAAAGAAATCTTATTGATTTGGGTTATAAAACATGATCCCAGAATATATTAAGGGAGCTAAGAGAAAATGAATTTTTTGTTGTTATGTGAATTTTTAAGAGACAATTTTTAATTCTAGACTACCAGAATATTGCCTTTCATATCCTACAACAGGCTGCACTCTGGGGCAATGGGCGGTATGTAATGTGTGCTAGTGTTGGCAGCTAACCTCACAGCATCTTACTCCATGAATGGATGAAAAACTAACCTCTCAAGAGGGAAGTGAGGCAAGCCTGCCCATTGTATTAAAGGCAACTTAAAAGTGACCCATTAGGCCGGGCGCGGTGGCTCACGCCTATAATCCCAGCATTTTTCCGGGCCAAGGCAGGCGGATCACGAGGTCAGGAGATCCAGACCATCCTGGCTAACACGGTGAAACCCCGTCTCTACTAAAAATACACAAAATTAGCTGGGCGCGGTGGCAGGCGCCTGTAGTCCCAGCTACTCGGGAGGCTGAGGCAGGAGAATGGCGTGAACCCGGGAGGCGGAGCTTGCAGTGAGCTGAGATCCAGCCACCGCACTCCAGCCTGGGCGAGAAAGCTAGACTCCGTCTCAAAAAAAAAAAAAAGTGACCCATGAATCCATCATCGGTGTTTATATTCTCTTGATCCTTAATTAAGAAATAGGACGGGCATGGTGGCTTATGCCTGTAATCCCAGCACTTTGGGAGGCCGAGGTGGGCGGATCACTTGAGGTCAGGGGTTCGATACCAGCCTGGCCAACATGGTGAAACCCCATCTCTACTAAAAATACAAAAATTAGCCGGGCATAGTGGCGAGCGTCTGTAATTCCAGCTACTCAGGAGGCTGAGCCCGGAGAATCACTTGAGCCTGGGAGGCAGAGTTTGGAGTGAACCTATATCGAGCCACTGCTCTCCAGCCTGGGCAATAGAGCGAGACTGTCTCAAAAAAAAAAAAAAAAAAAAAAAAAAAAAGGTTGAAGGCAAAACTTGAGCATAAAGTGTAAAGATGAGAGCCTTTTATGGTCTTAGCCTAGTTCTGGTTTATGCAGGTAATGTCAGTCACCCTGGCAACCACATAATGGGGCCATTACTTTGTATTTATAAATTGTACAGCAGAGGAACTGGAGACAGATCAAGAGGAAAAATGTGTTGCCCATACTGTGTACAGCACATATTTACTTAGCCTGCTTGTCCTGCAATCTTCTAACCCCCATGAGAACAGAAAAGTTTTCTTCCATCCTATCTGCATCTACTTTGGAGCAGAGGGAATAGCACATAGTGAAAGAGGCCAAACACAAAAAGCCACATACTGTATGATTCCATTTGTGTAAAATGTTCACAATAGCCAAATCCATGAGGACAGAAAATCGATTAGCATTTGTCTGGGCTAGAGGGAGGGGGAACAGGGAGTGACTGTTAACAGGTACAGATTTCTTTCTGGGGTGAAGAAAGTATTCTGGAATTAGATAGTAACGGTGGCTGCACAATTCTGGGAATACACAAAACCCACTCAATGGTAGATGTGAAAATGGTGAGCTTTACGGCATGTAAATTATATCTAGATTTAAAAGGAAAACATATTGAATAGAGTATAAAAGACCAGACAGACTCATGTGGAGGAGGCTGGGTCTGGCAGAGGGAGGAAGTACTCCAGCTGGGTCTACCCAGCCTAATCATCCTTCTGTGGCAGATCCTGGAGGGGTTCTTAACCCTGCAATTCTAAACACAGCAAAAAAGTTCCTTGATAACAAATGACTCAAACTACACTATATGCAAGGACAAAAGACATGTTATCACATAAAAAGTATTTTATGTCTATATATATTTAATATATAAAACATATATTAGTATCTAAACATTCCAATGTTTACTTACAGTTTCTCTTCACTAAAAAGCTGATGGGGAGAATTATAAGGCCTGATTAGGGCATAGTTTCTGTTACAGAACTTTCTGGATTCATACCCTCTCTGTTTCTGTTGATTCTCTCCTACGGGACACACTGTTAGTGGCTTCACGGCGTCTGCTCTGAAAGCATTATGTCCATATCTTATCTGTTATTTTCTACATTTTAATGAAAATGTTGCACTAATTGCTGACATCTTTGCACCATTATTGATTGTCAACATTTGATCGCAAACATTTATGTCTTCCTAAAGAACAAAATGCCAGAATGAAATAATTAATATATGCTAAGCCAAGTGTGTGTGCTCACAATTTAAAAACTGTGTGTCATAAACATTTTTAGGCCCAATGAAATGAACTACAAAAAGAAGGCAATAAGTTTTATCCAGGTATTTTGAATGCAAATGAATATGAAGGCAACCGTAATTCATACCTCATTAAAGAACAATTGCAAAAACGTCACCAAACTGTGACATAATTATTGAACCATGTCAGAAACTCATATTTTTTTCTTCTTTCATGATTTTTATTTCTTCTGCACATTAGTAGGAGAATGTGCAAGTGTGGGGAAGAAAATAGGTTATTTAAAATAAATGAAAGTTATATAACAATTGAGTCACCTCCAGTGTTTAATAAAGCATTTAGCCTGGTTATTATTCCACGCATGAAAACTGCAAGTTTAATATTTCTGTTAACTATGAGTGAAGTTTAAAATTCAAAACCTGTAGTCAAAAAGATGAATCAAGACCACACAGATACGATTTTTTTTTTCTTTTGAGATAGGGTCTCGCTCTGTCACCCAGGCTGTAGTGCAGTGGCATAATCATAGCTCACTGCAGCCTCGAACTCCTGGGTTCATGCAGTCCCATCTCAGTCTCCGGAGTAGCTGGAATTACAGCCGTGAGCCATCGTGCTCCTCCTGGATACGATTCTTAAAAGGATCAATGAAATAAAATGCATTAAAGATGAAATTAAATAAAAAGTTTAATAAAACAGATCACTTGCAAGACTAGCATTTGGCAACTGATCCTATTAAAATCCAGTTTGTCAGAGAATGCATGAATGCATATATATTATCCATGTATCAAAAATAATACATTTATTAAAAACCCTGGGCTATAAATTTTTATGGTAACTGAAGATTTAAGCATGAAAAACTACTTCTAGAGGTGCTTCCAAAACATTCCGGTGTCGGAGAACCCTGAAAATAGTTTTGATACTCTCTAGGATGCAGTTTCATGGGTTGTTACATTCTGAAGTACTTACTACTTTGCTGTCTATGTGGTTCGGTGAAATGTCACTCCTGATCTGAATCTCTCTGCTTATGTAACTGATCAGCGGACTGAAATCTGCAGGTCTTCCATTCCATTTGGTCAACATGGGCTTGCCTGTCACCCTTCATTGTGCTTCTTCAAAGAACAGTTGCCACCATATCTGGGAACAGCTCTCTTTAAGAGTACTACTCATGTGAAATAATCTTTCACCACTGAGGCCACTATTTCCTTAGCACAAGAAGAGACATTTATCTTGCTGCTAATGGATAATTAATTTTAAAAATGTATATTATGACACAATTTTTTAAAAAAGGAAAAGGCAAGCTGGACAATGGGACTAAATGTCCCTTCTTCCAATTGACTCCTATTTAGCTCTTCCAATGTCATCCCAAACACAGATAACTTTTCTTTCATGAATTGTTCTCCTGAATGATTTATACGTGTCGTGTTATCTGAGGCTCTCTCCAGGTCCCCTGGTGGATTTAACCAGCCATCAGCTGCATAATTGTTAATTTTAACACTATAAAAGGTTCTGATGCAGAAGAGATATGGTGTTGGTAGAAGAATTAATTGAAATGTATCTCCCAATCACACTAGTCTGCTACTGCTGGTTTCCCACACACAGAAATTATACTTTAGATTTAAGGTTAAAATAAATTTACATCTTTGCTGCTCATAAAGCTTTGGGTCTAGTGGTAAATGGAAACGTTAATTGTTTCTAATACCCATGAAGGTTTTTCACCCTGAGAACAATTCCGGGAACCGTACAGGTCACGGTCCAATGCATGTTTTCATAGGTAGAGTAGCTCTTGCAGTCAAAGGCTGACAAGAGATAGGGTGGGAAGGAAGGTTATGGGAAAAAAAATGAGGGATAGAGGAGAAACTGGGAAGGCTGAGAAGAAAGAAAATAATATGTGTCATTTATTACTAAATCTGCAGTCCTTTTACACTTTTCAACAAGAATGATAATATTCCAGATTCTCCATGAAGCCAAAAAAAAAAAGCAATAAGAGGTAACATAGGCAACATTTCAGCCCTGACATTTCCTTTCTAAGAATGTAAGTGTACATGAGATATGGTCAAAAAGAAGGCCTTTGGAATAATTATATTTAACTATTTGAGGTGATGGAAAACAAAAATGTGTTAAATGTAAGTGGGGGTCACTTTTATTTTCCGGTCTACAAATCCCAAATCTGAATGCTTCCAGGATACTCCTCTCAGCTAAGTAGGCAACAAAGTTATGTGTATTCATGATGTGTGGGGCACAGTGAAAGGCTTGATCCATGGAACTCATAGATGGGAGTAAAAGAATATATCAAGCCTGGCCAGGCATGGTGGTCCAAGCCTGTAATCCCAGGACTTTGGGAGGCCAAGGCAGGCAGATTTCTTGAGCCCAGGAGTTTGAGACCAGCCTGGGCAATATGGGGAAACCTCATCTCTACCAAAAAATATAAAAATTATCCAGGCATGGTGATGAGCGCCTGTTGTCCCAGCTACTCAGGAGACTGAGGTGGGAGGAGAGCTTGAACCCAGGAGGCAGAGGTTGTGGTGAGCCAAGATTGATCGTGCCATTGCACTCCAGCCTGGGTGACAGAGAAAGACCCTGCAGAAAAGAAAAGAAGAAGGTAGGAAGGAAGGAAGGAAGGAAGGAAGGAAGGAAGGAAGGGAGGGAGGGAGGGAGGGAGGGAGGGAGGGAGGGAGGGAGGGAGGGAGGGAGGGAAAAAAAAGGGAGAAGGAAGGAAGGAAAGAAGGGAAAGAGAGAAAGAAAAGGAAAGAAGGAAAAAGAAAGAAAGAAAGGAAAGAAAAAGAAAAGAAAGAGAATATTTCGAGCCAAGCCTGTCATACTCATGCATTCACCCATTTCATTCAACAAACATATTTTAAGCACCTAGTAAGTGCCTGGCACTGAGCCAGTCACTGTCACTGTGCTATATAAACTGAGTCCTTGCCCCTGGGGAGTTCACAGATTAACAGAAAAGAGGGGTAAGTAGAGCAGTAATCACAAGGGAATAGCAGTGCAGAGGAGGGACACCAGAAACCAGCATTTTAAACTCTCACTTCTCATTGTTTTCAAATAAAAATGTTACCAGACTTTACAAATCAGGACAATTTCCAGACATATTTTCCTACATACCAAAACCTTCACCAGTGCCCATTTCTTCCCAGTTTGCAGTTCTCAATTGGCATACAGACTATTTTCAGCAGACTATAGCCAGCTCCTCAAAACTGCAAGGAAGTTTCAAAGCCTCATCACCTTGAGCTGACTTTAACCAGTTCATCTAGTCTGTTTTCCTTAAACATGAAAGCCAGAAACTGCTGAGTGCTGAAGGCTGTTATCACTTGAATGACACTTTATCATTTAGTAAAATACTAAACATTTTGCTTTCATAATGCATATTGAGTCTTCAACAAACAAAACGAGCATGTTCAACTTTTTTATTTATTTTTTTATTTTGTTTTGTTGTTTTGTTTTGGCCACACAGCAGATTTGAGGATTATATACCTATAATTTTAGGACACAAAGGCTCAGCTTCTTACAGCCAAAAGAAATGCCAATTGATCTGTGAACATTCTTATATATTACGTATTATATTAAAACATAAGAGTATCATCCAAGTATTTCTACAGTGAAACTCAAATATGGTCTTTAGGGTCAGGAATGGGGAAAGTTTACTCATTACTATTGGTAGAATATAATTCCTTGTTCACAGCTATCTACGTCTTTAATTGCATTTTCTTTTTAAAGCCCAGTGTAGGTGGGTAAATCTATACACAGAATTACAATGCAGCAATTGAGAACCAATGATTTTCTAAGCCAGAGATATTGGGTATTTAATTTTGCTTCTTAAATCCATACTATGATGGGCTCTTATGAACACAATAGAGAAAGAGTTATGTCCTAATCAGTTTATAAGATAATATAGAAAAAAATGCATAATAGACCAACCAGATGTGTAAATACAGTAATACAAAGAAACCTAATCTACTGCAAAGCTATAATTTAATCCTTCTATAACACAAGGGTATTGAAAACTGGCTTTATGAATAGCTCAAAAATAGCATAACTGAACTTTATAGTATTGGTTCATTTTAAAGCATTCAAATCTAACTTATAATTTATATAAAGTATTATTTAACTTTTACATTAAAAAGAATCAAGAATTATATCTAAAGAGGAGAAGATTTATGAATAATGACCTAAGTATTTAAAAACAGTGCAAGACCAAGTTCTTAATGTCAGCAAGGGTGAAAATGATTTGCACAGGCATTCAGATCTGTGTGTATATGTGTGTTTGTCTAACAAAGGGTTAAGATGCCTGAGTGTCATGTGAAACAGCAAAAAGTCACCTTTTAAAATTTTGTTTTATTATTGGATGTGGATAACAATAATAAAAGAATCAAGGTTACATTTACAAAATAGTATCTATGAAACAAAGTGACCTTGTAACCAATAAAGATATTATTTGACTTTTTAAAAACAGAATTATGAAAAGTTGAGCTGATGAATACACTAGGACTTAAAAATAGGAGAATAAAATAAAGAGAAGCCTGTTTTGATTTTAGCAGGAATTGCCTTTTACTCAAGCCCAATATTCACAATTTATAAGCTTTTGTTAGTGAGCTTTGAGTTCCTCTTCCTAAGATTCTGTTGCACAGAGTCATCTCCACTGGTTTTCTCATTATTTATCCATAGTCTCTTTAGACACTCCTCTTTTTTCTTTTTAACCCTCCTTTATTTCCTTCCTTCCTTCCTTCCTTCCCTCCTTCCCTCCCTCCCTCCCTCCCTCCTTCCTTCCTTCCTTCCTTCCTTCCTTCCTTCCTTCCTTCCTTCCTTCCTTCCTTCCTTCCTTCCTTCCCTCCTTCCTTCCTTCCTCTCTCTTTCTCTCCCTCTCTTTCTTTTTTTTGATGGAGTTTCACCCTCGTTGCCCAAGCTGGAGTGCAATGGTGCAATCTTGGCTCACTGTAACCTCTGCCTCCCGGGTTCAAGCAATTCTCCTGTCTCAGCCTCCCAAGTAGTTGGGATTACAGGTGGCATCACCATGCCTGGTTAATTTTTTATATTTTTAGTAGAAACGGGGTTTTACCATGTTAGCCAGGCTGATCTCAAACTCCTGATCTCAGGTGATCCACCCGTCTCGGCCTCCCAAAATGCTGGGATTACGGGCATGAGCAACTGCACCCGGCCTCTTTCTTTAATCGTCCCCCCCATAACTGAATGAAGTTGAAACAAACATCATTTCATCAGCTTTCAACAGCACTGCCCTTCCTTGGATGCAGATTAAAACCCTTTGCCCAAACATACCAGAAACATGTGAAGAGTCGGTAAAGAAGAGAGTTATGAAAAGAAATACTCTTTTTAATTGCACTTCCTTGATCCCCTTTTTGACTCCCTGTAAATAAAGAAGCTCAGGTATGTTTTACATGTATACTCCAGACAGCACATATATATTATATACATGAGAGTCACTTGATCAATAATGTTTTGCCTAATGAAAGCCAGTGTGTGAAAGTCAAACATCCCAGCTGTTATGTTGATTCATTACTTTGCTGGATAATATCACCACCTGTAATCGAAGGAAAAGTTCATGAAAAAGAAGGAAAACTTCTCAAAATAAAATAATACTAACTGCATCAGAAATAGATCCTGGCTATAAAAGCGAAGGTGGACATATATAGTACACATTGGAATAAAATAGTCATATGTCTATGATGGTGGGAAAGAAGGTAGTGGAGAAGAACTGGGGGCTCTGCAGATCACAGTCATGTTCTATGTTTAGTAGATGAGTGGCTCCTGACAATCTTTTAATTTCTCCATATCAAATTCAAATACACCATCAGTTTAGTGGGAGTTCCACACTAGGGACTCTGGCAGGCCATCCTAAATCCTTGTGGATAGAAGGCGAGATGAGTCGGCCCCATGTCTGCTAATCATCGCTCTAGGCTTCCAGATCCCTCCTCATAAGAATTTAACCTCTGAGCCCAGATGCCTCTACAGGGAAGCCGAGAAAGCAGAAAGAGGGGTGGAAGAAATGTTATGCAATTATCTCAGAAGATTGAGCATTATCTAAAGGAGTTGTTTAAATTATTAGTTCAGACAGATGTCTAAATTGGATTAGACATCCTAGGAGGTGAGAGCTCGTTAGGAAAACTAGATAGATTTTCAAGAAAATACAGAAACCTTGGGTTGGGTGTAGTGGCTCATGCCAGTAATCCTAGCACTCTGAGAGTCCGAGGCAGGTGGATTACCTGAGGTCAGAAGTTTGAGACTAGCCTGGTCAACATGATGAAACCCTGTCTCTACTAAAAATACAACAAAAATTAGCTGGGCATGGTGGTGCATGCCTGTAATCCCAGCTACTCGGGAGGCTGAGGCATGAGAATCACTTGAGCCGAGAAAGTGGAGGTTGCAATGAGTTGAGATTGCATTGCTGCACTCCAGCTTGGGCAACAGAGCAAGATTCTGTCTCAAAAACAAAAACAAAAACAAAATCCAAAATACAGGAACGATATATGTGTGTGTGTGTGTGTGTGTGTGTGTATACACACACAGAGAGAGGGAGAGAGAATATATATATGTGTGTGTGTGTATACATATATATACACATACACATATACATAAGACCATATATATATATGGTCTTGCTCTGTTGCCCAGGCTAGAGTGCAGTGGCATGACAACAGCTCACTGTAACCCTGAACTCTTGGCCTTAAGCACTACTTCTGCCTCAGAGAAACTATATTTTTCATGTACACCTTTGTTGTAGAGTAGGTTAAGTTTGTATCCCTGTCACAGATCTCAAACTCTTGCATCTTGTATTAATTTTGGAACATAAGCTTATGATCAATTAATATTTGTTTTCTTATTAGTATTTATTAGTTTTCTAAGCGCACCTAGAAACTTTTAGATTAAGAAGTATGGTTTTGCCTCAACTATACTATAGCTCACCCCATAGCTTGCTACTGTTGAAGGAACAATAACATGGCTTTGTGTTTCTTTTACCTGTGAATTTTGTGTAAGTTCCTGTCATTGACAGAGTCTAAAATCTTGCTAGCAAAGGATTCAGGAAAACGAAGCTCCTTGTTTTCTAAGGCCTGAGATGCAGAAGAATGACAGAAGAGAACAGAAAGTGATCTGACTTGTGAACAGACAATAGACTTTCCGCTTTTCTTAAATAGTCTGGTCATAAACCTAGCCACTTTTCTAAAATAGTAGCACACCTTTATACCCCTTTTTAAAAAACTTCTTACATAAGACTTTATATTGTAGCCATTTGTGAATGTGAATTGTTTCTTAGGAGACATAAGGGTCTAAAAATTTGGGCCGGGCGCGGTGGCTCAAGCCTGTAATCCCAGCACTTTGGGAGGCCGAGACGGGTGGATCACGAGGTCAGGAGATCGAGACCATCCTGGCTAACACGGTGAAACCCCGTCTCTACTAAAAAATACAAAAAATTAGCCGGGCGCAGAGGTGGGCGCCTGTAGTCCCAGCTACTCGGGAGGCTGAGGCAGGAGAATGGCGTGAACCCGGGAGGCGGAGCTTGCAGTGAGCTGAGGTCCGGCCACTGCACTCCAGCCCGGGGGACAGAGCGAGACTCCGTCTCAAAAAAAAAAAAAAAAAAAAAAAAATTTGGAACAGTGTTCTGAATATAACAGATTCAGTACATATCTATTAAATAAATGAGTATATAAATTTTTTAAAGTAAAGTTTTGTTTTGTTTTTAAGCGTGTAATCCTCAAATACTCTACCAGTCTCTTGGTTGATACGAAGATTTCATTTCCTATAAATTTTAAAGTAATAATATTCTGCTTAGACTTGTATTCTTAAGTAACATGTCTGTATATAAAAATGGAATTAAACTTCATTTGATTCCATTGATTCTGAATTTATAGGTTAATCCACTCTGTTTGAAATTTACTACTGCAACAATTGTTTTTTCAAAAAGGTCCTCAAAAAATTAACATCATAAACAAAATTTCAAGGTGCATTTCAGCCTATTTTTAGCACTTCATTGCTTTAATTGCCGATATGTAAATATGTATACATAATCAGAATGGTTTACCTTTTGTAATCCTTAAAGGATGTGTGGAGGACTTATTCCTGGGGCTGGTTGCCAGGATCCAGGTGGAGGCAGTTCTCATGATGGTTAGAAGCACAGGCTTCCTGGTGGCCTCCATGTGCCAGCTGCATCCATACTGACCACACTGCTTAGGCAGTCTAGGAAGTCTATTCAATGCTTCTCTGAGTCTCGTCGTTTTCATCTGTGAAATGAGAATCATACCTTAAACTCATAGAATTGTCGAGTGAATCAAAGGCAGCCGGTGCTTGCTCAGCTTCCGGTCCAGAAGCTGAGGCTCAGCTGTGGTCAGCATGTAAGTTTCTTACTACTGCTGTAACGAACTGCCATAAACATGGTGGATTCGAGCTGCACAAGTGTATTAGTTTACCATTCTGGAGGTCAGAAGTTCAAAGTTTGACTCTCTAAGCTGAAGTCAAAACGTTGGCAGGGCAGCATTCCTTCTGAAGGTTCTAGGGAAGGGTCTGTCTCCCGACCTCTTCAGCTTCTAGAGACCACCAGCATTCCCTGACTTGGTCTCACATAACCCAGGCTTCTTCTGAGGTCACATCGTCCCTGACTCTGACTCTCCCAATTTTTTCATAAAGAACCTTTAGATGATATTGGGTTTACTGAGAGAATCTAGAATAATCCCCCCATCTCAGAGTCCTTAACTTAATCACCGCTGCAAAGCCCCTTTGGCCAGGTAAGGTAACACCCCCTGCAGATTCCAGGGATTCGGCTGTGGATATCATCAGGGGTCCTTATTGAGACTACCACAGTCAGTATTATGACTGTGGTCACAGTTGGCTGTTTTGCTTTATTATAGAAGGTAACCTCTTTGTTTTCTTTCTTTTTCTCTTCTTTGTAAGGATAGAATGCAAATATTTAACCTCACCTGCTTGGAGATCTGTCCTCAAGGAGATCAAAACTAATCTTTTGCTCGTTAATGATTCAGGCTGTATTTCTAATGGACATCAGCATTTATTGTAGATGATCAAGATGAGAGACAGAGTTGGAGAAGGATTTGAGAGACTTTGAAAAGCCAAGGGCAATGGTGACTACAATGAATAATAATGTATTGTATATTTCAAAATTGCTAAGAGAGTACATTTCAAACATTCTCACCACAAAAAAATGAGAAGTATTTGAGATGATGGGTATGTTCACTAGCCTGACTTAATCATTCCACAGTGTATACATATATCATAATATTGCTTTGTACTCTGTAAATACATATAATTATAATTTGTCTATTTACAGTAAAATTTTAAAAGAAAAAGAAAAGAAAGGCCAAGGGCAGAATGGAGCTACCTCAGGTTAGAGGGAGGGGAGGGCTACAGGAAGAAGAGAGGGCTATGAGTCCTGGAGTAGCAAGGCTGCCAGCAATATGGTCCCCTAATAAGGCTGTCCTTTACCTAATGTGTCTCATCTCTAAACTACCCTTCCATATTCTGCCTATATTGCTGGAACTGAGACTTTGCAAATTTCATTTCCCAGACTCCTTTGGCAACTGGTAGTCCTTGTTATGTTCCAGCAATAAGAGGCTTCATATGGATGGAATGAATGTGTTCTTCCAAAATGCATATATCAGTCAAAAAATTTCATATATCAAAATCCTAATGCCAATGCAGTAGTATTAGGAGGTGCAGCCTTTGGGAGATAAGTCATGAGGGTGGAATCCTCATAAATGGTATTAATGCCCATATAAAAGGGACCCTAGAGAGGTCTCTAGCACTCTTTCTACCATGTGGGGATACAACAAGAAAATGGCAGTCTGAACCCAGAAGAGGGCAGCTATGGTCTGAATGTTTGGGTCACCCCCAGATTCATGTTGAAACCTAATCCCCAGTGTGATAGTATCAAGAGGTAGGGCCTTTTGGAAGGTGACCAATTAATTAGAGTGAAGCCTTCATGAATGAGATTAGCATCCTTATAAAAGAGGCCTGACGGAAGGCCGTTTGCCTTTTCCACCATGTGGGAACACAGCTAGAAGATGCCATTTATAAACCAGAAGAATGAGCACTCACCAGATAGCACATTTGCTATTGCTTTGATTTCTTGATCTTCACTTCCCAGCCTCTAGAACTGGTAATTTGTTATAGCAGTCCAAGCTAAGACAAAGTTTTACAGGTAAATTAAAAGATGGGAGGCTGGGTGCGGTGGCTCACGCCTATAATCCCAGCACTTTGGGAGGCCGAGGCAGGTGGATCATTTGAGGTCAGGAGTTCGAGACTAGCCTAGCCCACATGATGGTTTTAGACTTCCCAGCCTCCCAAACTTTGAGAAATAAATTTATATTATTTATAAATTATCCAGTCTGTGGTATTTTGTTGTAGTAGCAGGAACAGACTAAGATGAGCATCAATTTCACTTCCTTAGGAAAGCCTTCCCTGAAATGCCAGGGTTGGTTCTCACCAGGGTTGGTTAGAAAATCCTGACATAGCCACATAGCACTCTATGCTTCCCTTTCTTGAAGCCATCAATCTTCTTATTATTTATTTAAATGTCCATTACTTTCAATAAGGCAGTAATTATGTCTAAGATATCCATGTCCCTAACACAGTGTTTCATGCCTAGAAATATTTGTTGAATTAATGAAATAATAATTACTTCTACTCTGCCACTTAGGATTTTAGAGCTGGAAAAAAATATTCTGGAGTTCCAATCTTTTTGTTTTGTGAATTAAAAGTTAGTTTGTCCAGAAAAAGTCATATAGTTCCTTGCAGTTACAATATGCTTTACACATAATGAATAAATGAGTAAAAGAATGATAGCAGAGGTAGATCTAACATCTAACCCTGATTTTGAAATATTATCTGTGAGGATTCCATATAATTCCAAGGTCACTGATAAATTATACCAGCTCCAAGAAAATAATTACATCAAATAATAATTTGGGCTCTTGTAGCATTTATAAATTATATGTCAACTTTTCACAGACATATATTCCTTCTTAAGTTAATTCTCAGTACATTCAATCATATTATTTTTAGTCTTTAAGCAGAATTTCCTGTCTTGTATAATAAGATCTGTATTTCCTCCCTGTATTTTTCCGTGTCATGGGAATTGTTTGCTCTTTTATTTACTATTTATCTAATCTCTTTCCTCATTAATGGAAAATGTTTGAGTTAATTTACTCAGCAGTAGTGGTAGATTTATACACTTACACCTCCTTTTCTTAGTCCCATCCCAATTGGCACACAACCTCAAGATAAATAAAAGCTGAATAACAACTGTGAGATCACACCCAGAGCCTTCATTTTATTTGCATTGTATTTGGATCAATAAAACTAACAAGATCACTCTAGAAAGTTTTTTCTTCCCAGTAAAACAACTAGTTAAAAATTATTTAAAACATATAATAATTGAAAGCCTCCATAAGTTATCCTAAGAGCATACAGCAAATGGAAAAACATTTATTCAAGAAAATCTACTACAGGGCTAGGCATGAGATGTACACACCTGTAATCCCAGCAGTTTGGGAGGCCGAGGTAGGAGGATTGCTTGAGCTCAGAAGTTTGAGACCAGCCTAGACAATGTAGTGAAACCTCATTTCCACACATACAATTTTTTTTTAAATTAGCAATGCATAGGGGCACATCTGTGTAATCCCAGCTACTCAGGAGGCTAAGATGAGAGGATCGCTTGAACCCAGGAGTTTGAGGCTGCAGTGAGCTGTGGTCACACCATTGTACTCCAGCCTGAGCAACAGAGCAAGAGGGAGGGAGGGAGGGAGGGAGGGAGGGAGGAAGGAAGGAAGGAAGGAAGGAAGGAAGGAAGGAAGGAAGGAAGGAAGGAAGGAAGGAAGGAAGGAAAGAAAGGGAGGGAGGGAGGGGAGAGAGAAAGAGAGAGAGAGAGAAAGAGACAGAAAGAAAGAAAGAAAGAGAGAGAAAGAAAGATTTACTACATCTTGGTAAGAGCAGCAAGAGGTGGTGGTACTTTAACCACAACCTACTCCCTCTCTCCCCTCTGTCAGCACACTTTGGCACAAGCTCCATTCCATGTGATATGGCCAAGATTACAGGATTCTCTCTATCCCAGCCCCCAGTCAAGGGCTACGGTGTCTCTTCAGGAGGGGCAGGTCCCCCGCACTTCTCATCTCCTTCTATCCCACCTTCATTTGCAAAGGCTAAATTCTAAGTGAGCGTAGCAAAGAGACTGGAGATTCTCTTGTTCCACCAGCCACCACTCATAGGATGGAGGCTCTACCCTAGATCCAGCAGGGCGAGAATATTGGAATCATAACAGCCCTTGCCCCCACTCCAGGTTCCACTCTGAGAAACACAAGATGAGAAAACCAAAGAGGGCAGGAAGAAACAGTATCCAAAGTTGCTACAATAAGTTATCTAAAATGAGCTATTTTCAAAATTATAAGACATAGAAACAGGAAACTATAACCCATACATGGGGTGTGGGAAGCAGACAACAGAAATTGCCTGTGAGAGGGCCCAGATGTCAGACTTAGCAAACTTTAAAGCAGCTCTTATAAATATGTTCAAAGAATCTGCTGAAAGGAGTAAAACAGAATATGATGACAATTACTCATTATTGAGAGGAAAATTAATAATAAATAGAAATTATTATTATTTTTTTTGAGACAGAGTCTCACACTGTCATCCAGGCTGGAGTGCAGTGGCACAATCTTGGCTCACTGCAAGTTCCGCCTCCCAGGTTCACGCCATTCTCCTGCCTCAGCCTCCCAAGTAGCTGGGACTACAGGCACCTGCCACCATGCCCGGCTAATGTTTTTTTGTATTTTTAGTAGATACGGGGTTTCACCATGTTAGCCAGGATGGTCTCGATCTCCTGACCTCCTGATCCGCCCGCCTTGGCCTCCCAAAGTGCTGGGATTACAGGTGTGAACCACTGTGCCTGGCCCAGAAATTATTTTTTAAAAATAAATATTCTGGGCCGGGCGCGGTGGCTCAAGCCTGTAATCCCAGCACTTTGGGAGGCCGAGACGGGCGGATCATGTGGTCAGGAGATCGAGACCATCCTGGCTAACACGGTGAAACCCCGTCTCTACTAAAAAATACAAAAACTTAGCCGGGCGAGGTGGCGGGCGCCTGTAGTCCCAGCTACTCGGGAGGCTGAGGCAGGAGAATGGCGTAAACCCGGGAGGCGGAGCTTGCAGTGAACTGAGATCCGGCCACTACACTCCAGCCTGGGCGGCAGAGCGAGACTCCGTCTCAAAAAAAAAAAAAAAAAAAAAAAAAAATATTCTGGAGTTCAAAAGTACAATAACTAAAATGAAAAACTTATTAGAGGGTCTCAACAATAGATTTGGTCACTCTGAGAGAATCAGAGAACTTTAACATAGATTGATAGAGATTATACCATCTGAAGAATAGGGCAAAGTGAATAAAGAAAACTAAACAGAGCCTTAGAGAAATGTGGGACATTATTAAGCTCACCAATATATGAGTAATGAATGTAACAGCAGAGAAGAGGGAGAAAAGAATACAAAAATAGTTGTGCTATAATTAATTATAAGAAATAATGGCTGTAAACCTTTTAAATTTGGTCTAAAGCACCAGTCTACACACACAAGAAGCTTGATGAACTTACTTAAGGTAACAATAAAGAGATCCACACCCAGACACATCATATTAAAAATGTTGAAAAACGAAGAAAAGTTTGAAAGTGCAAGAGGAAAATCACTTCTTACATATAAAGAAACCCAATAAGATTAATAGTCAACTTCTTATTGGAAACAATGGGGGCTGATAGCAGTGGAATGACACATTGAAAGTGCTGAAAGAAAAAAGACTTGTCAACCAAGAATCTTACCTTGAGCAAAAATATCTTTCACCAAAAATGAGCATTAAATAAGGCATTCTCAGGTAAATAAAAACTGAGAGAATTTGTTGCAAGCAGATCGATCTTACAAAAGCTATAAAGGGATTTATCTGGAATGAGAGCAAGTGATCCCAGAGAGGAATTCGAATCTACATCAAGAAACAAAGAGCACCAGTGAAGGTAATAATGCAAATATAAAGACAGTATCAATGTATGTTTCTTTTCCTTTCTCCTCCTAATTGAATGAAAAAGTTATTGTGTAAAACAATATGTTCATAATTTTATTTTTAGGTCTATGACATATAGAAATGTAATATATTTGACAATAATGGCACAAAGGAGGCAAGTGGAGCAAAGCTGTATTGCACTAAGGTGATTACATCAGATGGTAACTCAAGTCCACAGGGACAAAGGAACAAGAAATGATACATAAGAAGGTTAAAACAATAAATTCCAAAAATATGTAGTTGTTACCCTTTTGTCTTTTAGCTTCTTTACAGTTATACAAATGCAACAATACATTGTTATAGTAATAGTGATACATTGTTATAACTATAACAATGTATTCTTTGGTTTGTCACACATATAGGTATAATATGTACAACAACAGTAGCATGACAAAGGGAAAGAGAAAATGGAGTTATAGAGAAGTAATGTTTTTATATCTCACTGAAATTAAATGGATATAATCTGAAGTCAATTCTGATACATTAAGATGTATATGGTATGCTCTAGCACTATCACTAAAATAATTTTAAATATAATGAAAATGTATTAAGAAATTAAAATGCTCCATTACAAAATATTCATTTAATGCCAAAGAAAGTAGCTAAGGAGGAATACAGAAAGAGAAAAGATATGAGACATATAGAAAATGAAAAGTAAATTGGCTGGCATAAATACAAGTATATTAACAGTATTAATAGTATTTGTTTGAGCCCAGGAGTTCAAAGCTGCAGTGAACTATGATTAAACCACTGCACTCTAGCCAGGGTGACAGAGCCAGATGCTGTCTCTAACTAAATAAACAAATAAATAATAAAAAGAATAAAGGCTAAAATTCTCCCTATCTTCCCTTTTTTAAAAAAAAAAATCCTTTTCTCATGTTACAACAAAACAAAACATAGTATTAATGTGAATGAGTTAAATGATCCAATAAAAATGCAGAGATTATTAGATTGAACTTTTTAATGATCCAACTATATGCTGTATGTAAGAGACATACTTTACACCTAAAGATTCACATACATAGAGAGTAAAGGGATTGAAAAAGATACATCAAGCAAAGAACAACAATAAGAAAGCTGGAGTGACTATATCAATATCAGACAAAATAGACTTCAAAGCAAAAAAAAGTCACTAGCATTAAAAACAGACATTTTATAATGATGAAAGAGTCAATCCATCAGGAAGACCTAACTATTATAAATATACATGTTCCTAATAACAGGTCCCCCAAAATATAAGCCAAAACTGACAGTATTGAAAGGAGAGATAGACAATTCAACAATCGTATTTGGATACTTCAGTATACCACCTTCAGCAATGGGTAGAACAATTAGAAGATCGATAAAGAAATATAAAATATGAACAACACTGTAAACTAACCAGACCTAACCGATATGTATAGAACATTCCACTCATAACAACAGAATACACATTCATCTCAAGTGCATATGGAACATTCTTCAGGGTAAATCGTATATTAGGTCACAAAACAAGCCACAATAAATTTTAAAAGTTACAATCATACAAAGTGTGTTTCATCCAAAGTCTGTTCTCAGACCATAATAAAGTGAAATTTGAAATAATAACAGAAGGAAATTTGGAAAATTCACAAATATGTGGAATTTAAACACACTCCCAAATATAAATTTGAAAAGGAAATTAGAGTATGCTCTATGATGCATAAAAATTAAAACAGGACATTCCAAAACATTGCTTGCAGTTAAAACAGTGCTTGGAGGGAAATTTGTAGCTGTAAATGCCTATATTAAGAAAAAAGAAGATCCCAAACAAATAATGTAACTTTCCACCTTAAGACTCCAGAAAAAGGAAAGCAACCTAATACTAAAGCAATAATAAGGAAAAAATGAATATTTGAGTAGAAATTAGTGAAATAGAGACTAGAACACAATAGAGAATACCAATAAAACCAGAAGTTGGCTCTTTAAAAAGATCAGCATAACTCAAATTTTTATCTAAACTGACCAAGGGACAAAAAGAAGACAAGGGAGCATGTATTCAGAGCTACTTGAATTTACATCTCCTAGGTTAGGAAAAAAAGCAGAGAAGACTAAAATTACTAAAATCAGGAATAGAAGAGAGGCATAACTACCAACCTCATGAGAGTAATGGATTATTAAAGGATTTTATAATCCATTTTATTGGCATGCAATTATTTATAGTAGTCCCTTAAAAGGAATTATAAGTATTTCCTTAAAACAATTATAAGGAAATATTATAAACAAGTGTATGCTAACAAATTAGATAACTTACAGGAAATGAAAAAAAAGTCCTATGAAGTGCACACTACTGAAACAAGTTTAAGAAAAAACAGAAAATTGGAGTAAACCTATAACAAATGAAGACAGTGAATTAGTGTGTTAGGGTTCTCCAGAGAAACAGAAATAATAGGATATGTGTGTGTGAGTGTGTGTGTGTATATAGATGTGAGTGTATACACAGCCAGATAGAGAGAGAGAGAGAGAGAGATAATTTACTAAAAGGAATTGGTTCACATGATTATGAAAGCTGGGGTGTGGCCATATTTCACTCAAAATCTGCAGTGTGGCCTGTCAGATTGGAGACCCAGAAAAGCCAATGGAGCAGATGAAGTCCAAGGACAGTCTGCTGGAGATTTTTCCTCTTCTGCAAGGAGGCTAATCTTTTTGTTCTATCCCAGCTTTCAACTGATTGAATGAGGCCCACCCACATGACAAAGGGCAATCTGCTTCACCCAGAGTTCAACAATTTCAACATTAATCCCATTCAAAGCACTATCCAAGCTGACATGGAAAATTAACCAACAGAATAATCAGTCTACACAAGTAATAATTGATCTACTGTCCAAATTGAGCTACGGAGTCAATACAATGCATATTAAAATCCCAGCTGGCTTTTTATAGATATGAACAAGCTGATCATAAAGCAATATGGAAGTGATCCCAAATAGCCAAAATAATCTTGAATAAGAACGAAGTTGGGAAATTCACACTTAACCTATTTCAAAGAACTCTTACAACTTAATAAAAAGACAAATAGCCCAATTAAAAATGAACAAAAACTCTGAATAGGCATTTCTCCAAAGGCATACAAATGGTCAGAAACACAAGATAAAGCTTAACATCATTAACTATCATGTAAATGCAAATAAAAAGTCACAATGAGATACCATTTTACACCAACTAGGATTATCATAAAAACAAAGACACATAATAACAAATACTAGTGAGTGTGATGGTTAACTTTATGCGTCAACTTGACTGGGCTAAAGGATGGTCAGATAGTTGGTAAAGCATCATTTCTGGGTGTGTCTGTGAGGGTATCTCTGGAAGAGATTAGCATTCGAATCAGTAGACTGAGTAAGGAAGATGATCCCCACCAGTGAGGGCAGGCATCATCCAATCTGTTGAGGGCCCAAATACTATATTATAACGTTCTATTATAATACTATATCATAATACTACTACTATATTATTATAATACTCTATTAGAATAGAACATTCTATTATTGTACTATATTATAATCGAACAAAATGGCAGTGAAAAGGGGGCAAATTAATTCTCTGTTTGAGCTGGGACATCCATCTTCTGCCTGTGAGCGCTCCTGGTTCTCAGGCCTTTGAACTTGGAGTGGGGCTTATATTATCACCTCCCAATCCCCTTCTCAGGCCTTTGGACTAAGACCAAGACTTCTATTATCATCAGCTGCCCTGGTTCTCAGACCTTCAGACCTAGGCTGAATTGTACCAGTGGCTTTCCTGGTTCTCCAGCTTGCTGATGACAGGTTGTGAGGCTTCTCAGCCTTCATAATCATGTAAACCAATTCCCATAATCGGTGTGTGTGTGTGTATATGTGTGTGTGTGTGTGGTGTGTATGTGTATCCTATTGGTTCTATTTCTCAGGAGTACGCTAATGCAGTGAATGTGTGGAAAAATCGGAATCTTCGTACACTACTGATAGAACTTTACATTGACACAGTACCTATGGAAAAACAACTAAGCAGTTAGCTAAGACATGTATTATTATTTTTTATACTTTAAGTTCTAGGGTACATGTGCACAATGTGCAGGTTTGTTACATAGGTATACATGTGCCATGTTGCTTTGCTGCACCCTACTCGTCATTTACATTAGGTATTTCTCCTAATGCTATCCCTCCCCCTGCCCCCCACCCCACAGGCCCCTGTGTGTGATGTTCCCTGCCCTGTGTCCAAGTGTTTTCATTGTTCAATTCCCACCTATGAGTGAGAACATGTGGTGTTTGGTTTTCTGTCCTTGTGATAGTTTGCTTAGAATGATGGTTTCCAGCTTCATCCATGTCCCTGCAAAGGACATCAACTCATTTTTTTTTATGGCTGCATAGTAATCCATGGTGTATATGTGCCACATTTTCTTAATCCAGTCTATCATTGATGGACGTTTGGGTTGGTTCCAAGTTTTGGCTATTGTGAATAGTGCCACAGTAAACATACGTGTGAATGTATCTTTATAGCAGTATGATTTATAATTCTTTGGGTATATACCCAGTAATGGGATTGCTGGGTCAAATGGTATTTCTACTTCTGTGTCCTTGAGGAATCAACACACTGTCTTCCACAATGGTTGAACTAGTTTACACTCCCACCAACAGTGTAAAAGCATTCCTATTTGTCCACATCCTCTCCAGCATCTGTTGTTTCCTGACTTTTTAATGATCACCATTCTAACTGGTGTGAGATGGTATCTCATTGTGGTTTTGAGGCATTTCTCTGATGACCAGTGATGATAAGCATTTTTTCATGTGTCTGTTGGCTGCATAAATGTCTTCTTTCGAGAAGTGTCTGTTCATATCCTTTGCCCACTTTTTGATGGGGTTGTTTTTTTCTTGTAAATTTGTTTAAGTTCTTTGTAGACTCTGGATATTAGCCCTTTGTCAGATGGGTAGATTGCAAAAATTTTCTCCCTTTCTGTAGGTTGCCTGTTCACTCTGATGGTAGTTTTTTTTTTGCTGTGCAGAAGCTCTTTAGTTTAATTAGATCCCATTTGTCTATTTTGGCTTTTGTTGCCATTGTTTTTGGTGTTTTAAATATGAAGTCCTTGCCCATGCCTATGCCCTGAATGGTATTGTGTAGGTTTTCTTCTAGGGTTTTTATGGTTTTAGGTCTAATATTTAAGTCTTTAATCCATCTTGAATTAATTTTTGTTTAAGGTGTAAGGAAGGGATCCAGTTTCAGCTTTCTACATATGGCTAGCCAGTTTTCCCAGCACCATTTATTAAATAGGGAATCCTTTCCCCATTTCTTGTTTTTGTCAGGTTTGTCAAAGATCAGATGGTTGTAGATGTGTGGTGTTATTTCTGAGGCCTCTGTTCTGTTCCATTGGTCTATCTCTCTGTTTTGGTACCAGTACCATGCTGTTTTGGTTACTGTAGCCTTGTAGTATAGTTTGAAGTCAGGTAGCATGATGCCTCCAGCTTTGTTCTTTTGGCTTAGGATTGTCTTGGCAATGTGGGCTCTTTTTTGGTTCCATATGAACTTTAAAGTAGTTTTTTCCAATGCTGTGAAGAAAGTCATTGGTAGCTTGATGGGGATGGCATTGAATCTATAAATTACCTTGGGAAGTATGGCCATTTTCACGATATTGATTCTTCCTATCCATGAGTATGGAATGTTCTTCCATTTGTTTGTGTTCTCTTTTATTTTGTTGAGCAGTGGTTTGTAGTTCTCCTTGAAGAGGTCCTTCACATCCCTTGTAAGTTGTATTCCTAGGTATTTTATTCTCTTTGTAGCAACTGTGAATGGGAATTCACTCATGATTTGGCGCTCTGTTTGTCTGTTATTGGTGTATAGGAATGCTTGTGATTTTTGCACATTGATTTTGTATCCTGAGACTTTGCTGAAGTAGCTTATCAGCCTAAGGAGATTGGGCTGAGATGATGGGGTTTTCTAAATATACAATCATGTCATCTGAAAACAGGGACAATTTGACTTCCTGTTTTCCTAATCAAATACCCTTTATTTATTTCTCTTGCCTGATTGCCCTGGCCAGAACTTCCAGTAGGAGGGGTGAGAGAAGGCATCCTTAAGACAGGTATTATTTTCATTTTACAGATGACAAGTTCATCAAAAGATTAAACATAGAGTTAGTGTATGACGTAGCAATTCCATTCCTAGGCATATAGTCGACTGAACAAGTAAAAGAGAAGGGTGTTGAGAATCAAAATAAATGTGGAGGAGGCAAAGAAAACAAGTCTTATAACACACCTTGAAAACAAACATCCTATGGGGATAAAATAACATTAACAGTTCTAGCCAACTCAACTGAAAGAGGTTTCTCCTCACTAATCCTAATGTCCAGCTATCTGACCCCACTGTCCCAGGTAAACTGGAGACTTCTCCGTCTCTAGTCTTGTTTTGGCCAGTTTAAGAAATAGCATTTTGGCCGGGTGCGGTGGCTCACGCCTGTAATCCCAGCACTTTGGGAGGCCGAGGTGGGTGGATCACAAGGTCAGGAGATCGAGACCATCCTGGCTAACATGGTGAAGCCCCGTCTTTACTAAAAATACAAAAAACAATAAGTGGGCGTGGTGGCAGGCACCTGTAGTCCCAGCTACTGGGGAGGCTGAGGCAGGAGAATGGCATGAACCCAGCAGGCAGAGCTTGCAGTAAGCTGAGATGGCGCCACTGCACTCCAGCCTGGGTGACAGAGCAAGACTCCATCTCAAAACAAAACAAACAAAAAAAGAAATAGCATTTTATCATTTACTTGCATTGCCTCATTTTATTCTAATCATCATATTCTTGTGCATTAGCCTGAAGATGTATTATTACTACCAGTTTACATATGGGAAGACTGGGACTCCAGAAGTTAAGCTGGCAACTAGCATCAAGCAGAGGTGGAACTCAGACACAGAATGTTTGATTTCCAGTTTAGTGTTCCTTATATTGTGCTGTTCTGTATAGTGTACCGCCTTCTCAGCATATATTACTTATTCTCTCTGATAATGTTTTATTTGGAGTGTTTATAATTAAAAACATTAATTGCAGTATGTATTTTAATTGATGGGCTCTGCTGATTTCAGAAACCACAAAACCACTGATTTATCAGATTAAGTAAGGAGTCCAGTCAGCAATGGAATTTATTAACCCAGCTCTACAGACATTACTAATATTTTCCTTAAGCAACATATTCCCTAAAAGAGATGAAAGCAAAAAGCCCATACCTAAAGCAAAGTAGATGGAACCCCACCAAATAAACATCACTGAAGTATGTTATTATATGTTAATTTTTCAGTAAAACTTTGTGTCCTCTAGCAATGTCTTCTGCTTCTACTCTTCTTTTAAACACTATCATTACTAGATGTGTAATTGGCCCTCATGTAAAAACATTCTATTTTCTCAGTCTAATGAAGATAATTTATCCATATATATTTCAAAACTTTAAAAATTAGAAATTATGAGCCTGAAAAGAAAAAGGGATGTAGTCTTGAACATAGCCTCTAAAACTAGGACTATGTGGAGTGACTCCAGAATCCCCTCAACAATAGACAAATATTACCAAGGAGTATAAAATATGATATTTCTGTGTGTTTGTGTTTTTAATTATAATATCTAATACTTCCGATTTGGACAATTTCTTTTTTAAAAAAATTTCCCTTAAGCTATAATCAATCATACAGCTGAAAAATGATATATGTGATCAGAGAAAATTTGTCTCTCTTTGAGGAAAGTAAAAGTTTGTGCCTGACTGGCTACTCCCAGAAAATCTGGAAAAGAAGAGTTTATTTCTATCTAGGCAGTGACAAACAAAAGGCCAATTTTTTTCAGGATTAAAAAATATGAGCCATTACTGGGAACCAGGAGAGATTACAACAGAGTCCCAGCCACGCTGAGGGGTTCCTGGCTAACTTGTCCCTGATCCTCCCCACCCAAAACTGTATAATTTTATAAGGGGTAGGGTGTCACCTACAGAATTTCTCCAACTGTTGAGCAATTGTTCTTGTATCAAGAGAAAGTCTCCTCCTACATACTTTACAAACTGTATGTTTTCCCCCTTTACTTGGTATTAAATCTTGCTCCTCAGGGTTAAAAAGAACTAAGGAACCTTCAACAGAATCAACTTGCAAACTAGTAGACTGGTTTGTTTGGTTAATTGTAATAACTCTGTTCTCATTATTGGTTGCTGCATAACAAACTATGCCAAAACTTAATGGCTTAATATTACAAGTATTTTACTATACCTCCTTATTTTATAGGTATGGTATATGGGCAGGGCTCAGCAGGGTGATTCTTCTGTCCCACATAGCACGACAGAGATCATTTGATGGTATTCTGCTGGTGGATGAGCTCTTTGGAGGGTCTAAAACAGCATCACTTTTGTGTCTGGCACCTTGGCAGGAATGGCTAGAAGGCTTGAATAAACAGGTACTGTATATCAGAAGCCTCTCTAAACAGGTACTTTTAGAATAGTTGAAATTTTCCCATGGCAGCCCAAGACTCCCAGAGACCAAGAGACCTAGGTAGAAACTGCAAAGCTTTTTACAACTGAGACTCAGAAGTCCCATATGACAACCTGTTGCAGTGTCATCTTGATCAAACAAGTCACTTAGGGCAACCCAGATTCAAGTGAGTTATTACACTTCACCTCTCAATGAAGAAATAACAAAGAATTTGCCTCAATCTTTAATCTACCATAAAGTCTGTAGCCATTGAGCATTCAGTAATTGCTGCTGCTTTCAGTAATTTCTACAATAAATTAAATTGCTACAGTAACACAAAATCAACAATTCACCCAGTTAAGCATCAGCCTGTCATTCCAACTCCTTGTAGACTGATTCTTTAAAAGTAGTATACTGTGAATGAATGCTCATGGTAGTTTTCTTGACCCACCCCCTACAAATTCTCCCTCTTTGATCTCACCCTGTGCGTTGCAGAGTTCACCCAAGCATAGTTCTGTCTCGAAGATCCCTGCCTCAGCTTCCCATCTAGAGCACCTCAGTCCCAGCCCAGCAACCCAGACCTCTGTTTGTCTGAGACAAAAGATTAAAGCATCGCCAGTTCTCACAGTTTATGCCACTACACTATTCCGTGTTTATAAATGGAGCCAGCAAAATTTGAGGATAATACCTGCTCCAGAATGAAAAGCTTCATTTTGGAGGTGAGGAGGAGCTAAATTATCAGTGGGTGGGAGTTACATTTATTAGCTATTTTTTTTTTGACAAAAGTAACATAAAAACAAATTTTTGATGGAAAACTTCAAACACCATAGAAGTTTTTAATATTTAGCCCAGGCTGCTACATACCACAGACTGTAGGGTTTAAACAACAGAAATTTATTTTCTCACAGTTCTGGAGGCCAGAAGTACAAGATCAAGGTATCACAGGGTTTGATTTCTAGTGAAAGCTCTCCTCCTGGCTTGAAGATGGCTGCTTTGTCCTCATGGCTTTTTCTCTGAGTGGGGACATACATATATACACGCATGCACACACACACACACATATGGAGAGAGACAGAGAGAGCAAGCACTTCAGCTGTCTGGTGTCTCCTCTTCTAAGGACACTAATCTTATTGGACCAGGGCCTCACTTTTGACCCCACTTAACCTTAGTTACTTCCTTAAAGGTCTCATCTCCAAGTACAGCCACTCTAGGGTTCCAACATATGACTTTAGAGGGGATACAATTCAATCCATAACAGAAGATCAAAACAAAATCTTTAAGTCCCCCATCACCTGCCCTCTTCCCAAACCCCTCTTTTGGGAATCAAATGGAGCTTTTGGAAATTGAGCTCTAATACTCATCCCAGGCTGCCATAACAAAAATAATGAGCACACCTTAAGCACACCTGAGAGCTCCCTAAGCTCTATCACCGCAGGTCCGCAGAATTCAGAGTAGAAGTTATATTATTCACAGTAACAGCATGTAAAAGAAAAAAAAATGTAATTTTTAGAAAGTATCCCATGAAAATGTACACTCACCAGTCATGTTGCTATTCCAGTCATTTTATTAAAATATAAAAGCATATTTTAATTTACTCTGATAAATTTTCATATTATAGTCAAAGTACATTTTAAAACAGAGATTGGCCGGGTGTGGTGGGTCATGCCTATAATCCCAGCACTTTGGGAGGCCAAGGCGGGCGGACCATGAGGTCAAGAGATCGAGATCATCCTGGCCAACATGGTGAAACCCCGTCTCTACTAAAACTGCAAAAATTAGCTGGGTGTGGAGGCACATGCCTGTAGTCCCAGCTATTCTGGAGGCTGAGGGAGAAGAAACGGTTGAACCAGGGAGGCGGAGGTTGCAGTGAGCCAAGATCGCACCACTGCACTGCAGCCTAGCAACACAGCGAGACTCCATCATCTCAATAAGTAAACAAATAAATACAGAGATTGAACAATTTATTTTATTATTGTTTGTTGTTTTTGTTTTGTTTTGTTTTTTGGAGATAGAGTTTCCCTCTTGTCACCCAGGCTGGAGTGCAATGGTGCAATCTCAGCTCATTGCAACCTCCACCTCCTGGGTTTAAGCAATTCTCCTGTTCCAGCCTCCTGCATAGCTGGGATTACAGGTACCTGCCACCACACCTAGCTAATTTTTGTATTTTTAGTAGAGACAGGGGTCTCACCATGTAGGCCAGGCTGGTCTTGAACTCCTGACCTCAGGTGATCTGCCTGCCTCGGCCTTCCAACATGCTGGGATTACAGGCATGAGCCACCGCGCCCAGCAAGACTGAACAATTTCTATAGTGAAAACTTTTTTTTTTTTTTTTTTTTTTTAATGTTTTAGTAGAGACGGGGTTTCACCGTGTTAGCCAGGATGGTCTCGATCTCCTGACCTCGTGATCCGCCCGTCTCGGCCTCCCAAAGTGCTGGGATTACAGGCTTGAGCCATCGTGCCCGGCCATGAAAACTTAAAAGCTGTTGCCTTTGTTACAGATATCCTTAATAGCAATTTAAAATTAAGTATTTACATAATGACCAAACTGGTAGAAAAGGGGAGGTAGGGCAGATTATACTTGAACTATACTGATGATAGGAGGCAATAACGTGGAGCATTACTTGTGGGTATCAGAAACATTGTTTAAGTCATTTCATTTCCAGCACTACTCTAGACTTCATTAAGATTAATTAATTAATTAAGATTAGCTTAATAATCCTATGTCTGAATCACGAGGTTAAGTCCTGAACCTCTCCTTTCTCCTTGGCTGTGCACAAACAGAATCAGAGCATGTAGTTGATGCATTCGTTCATTCATCAACAATTTATTGAGTGCCTATTTGGTGCCAGGAGCCTTGCTAGGTGCTAAGATACAAAGATCAGTAAGATATGGTCCCTGCCCTTGGGGTGTTTAAAGTTAAGTAAGGAAACACATATGAGTTAACAATTGTAACCAAGACGTACTGGCACTAGAATAATAGGTGATCCAGCGTATGAAGAAGCAGGAACTAGTCAACTCAGCCTCTTGAAGTTGTGTCAGAAAAGGTTAATAGTAAAAGCAATTCCAGCCTGGACGTGGTGGCTCACTCCTGTAATACCAGCACTTTGGGAGGCTGAGGCAAGCGGGTTGCTTGGGCTCAGGAGTTTAAGATGAGCCTAAGCAACATGGTGAAACTCCATCTCTACAAAGAATACAAAAATTAGCTGGGTGTGGTGGCCTACACCTGTGGTCCCAGCTACTTGGGAGGCTAAGGAAGGAGGATCACCTGAGCCTGGGAGGTCAGTGCTACAGTGAGCTGAGATTGCACCACTGCATTCCAGCCTGGGTGACAGAGGAAGGCCCTGTCTCAAAAAAAAAAAAAGAAAAAGCAACTCCATAGATCCATCAGATAGTATTTTCCTGTCAGGTTGTTGCTAGCCCCTTAACTCACTGCCACCTGTCCTTATAGTAAAGTCAGAATTTTGCTAAAAAGCCAGCCCTGTGATACAATGAATGCCCCCTTTGGCCTCAAGTAAATAAAGACAATTTTAAAAACAAAAAAATCAAATCCAGGGCTTTGTTTGACAGCAATAGATATAATTGCTGGTAGACAATATACATGCATAAACATCAAATACTATTTTAAAAGTGTATTGAAAAGCAGTGCTGCAGGCTTGCCTATGATCAGAGAGTCTAGCCACTCCTGACAACCGACTGGAATGTGAAATTGGCGGCTGATAATGAACAAAAGGACACGTCAACTAGGAAGTTAGTATATAGAAACACTTTAGTGCACAAACAAAGCACTAAATTACAATGTGGCTCTACAAATACCAGGGGGTGATAAGTCCACTGAGGTCATGAGTTAACTTTTCAGGCAGCTGGGATGATTAGGTGCAGATTGCTATCAGACTAATCACTGTTCTTAAATACTTCAGGATTCCTGTCTTGTGTCCTCTTATTACATTCCAGTTACAAAAATTAGGAGGAGTTATGGCATTTGCTTGCTCATGGGTTATTTTACCCTGCCTCTAGAGAAAGAGAACACTGTGCTGTTGGGTAAAACAAATGTCCCATTTAAAATGTTTGGAGCATGTGCAATGATTGGGGGTCTTGGCTTGTTTTCAAGACACTAGGCACTGAGGCTGAACCAAGCAGTCACGTGCTCCAGAAGCAGTGGAAGAAACTACAGAAAACTGGCCCAGCGACACAGACTCTGGAGTTTGTGCCTAATGGTGCAAGTACTGAGGCCATGTTTCCTAATGTGAGATGCAGATAGCACAGCAGCATAAAACCAAGCTGAGACAAATAGCCTAATACCATAACCAGGCAAGTGCTGAGCAATTATATTTGGCAAAAATCTCTGCTAAGCTGATGGAGGAACTAAGGAAGGAGTTACTCCTTCAGTGTTCGGAGTTCGTGGACTAAACCAGGTGGAGTTCTTGTTCTAGAGATAAAGACTGGATGACTTGTTTGGTCAACTCTCTAAACTAAGAAAAGCATAACCAACCATAATTCCAGGAAGATGCATAGATGTATGTGTTTGAGTGGCAGTGGGACCAGGGCTGGACTAGGTTAAGTTCTGAAAAGAGTAAGGTGACCCCCAGCTATGTCATACATTGATCAGGTAAAAGATAGACACTTACCATCACAAATTCTGTTCAGCAACAAACTGAAGAATCTAGACAGTGCAGTAAGGCAAGAAGAATAAAAAAAATATTTAAGAATGGGAAAGGAAGAAAGAACACTCTCCATATTCACAGATGATATGATTTTGTACATAGAAAATCTCAAAAAAAAAAACTACAAATAAATTATTTGAAGTAAAAATGGTTTGGGGATGGGTGTGGTGGCTGATGCCTACAATCCCAGCACTTTGGGAGAGCAAGATGGGTGAGTGGATTGCCTGAGCCCAAGAGTTTGAGACCAGCCTGGGCAACATGGTGAAACCCCGTCTCTACCAAAAATACAAAAAATTAGCAGAGCATAGTGGCACACACCTATAGTCCCAGCTACTCGGGAGGGTGAGGCATGAGAATCGTTTGAACCCAAGAGGTGGAGGTTGCAGGCAGCAGAGATCAGGCCACTGCAGTCCAGCATGGGTGACAGAGTGAGACCCTGTCTCAAAACAACAAAAAATAAAAAATAAAATAAAAATGGTTTCACAAGATAGCTACTTACAAAGTCAGAATACAAAAATTAATTGTATTTCTATATACCAGCAACAAACAGAAAATAAAATTCTTGAAAAGACACTATCTTTTAAAAAAAGATATCATCTTGGCATGGCGCTATGGCTCACACCTGTAATTCCAGCACTTTGGGAGGCTGAGATGGGCAGATCACTTGAGGCCAGGAGTTTGAGACCAGCCTGGCTACGGCGGTGAAACCCCATCTCTACTAAAAATACAAAGATTAGCAGGTCATGGTAGCCGGCACCTGTAGTCCCAGCTACTCCAGAGGCTGAGGCAGGAGAATCTCTGGAAACCAGGAGGCGGAGGCTGCAGTGAGCCCAGATCGTGCCACTGCGTTCCAGCCTGGGTGACAGAGTGAGACTCCATCTCAAAAAAACAAAATAAATCTAAAAAGATATCATCTTAAAGATATGCAATTTGTAGTAGTATCACAAATACTTTAAAAACCTAGGAATTATAAATGTGTAAGAATTTCACCAGAAAACTATATTACTGAGAGAAATGAAAGAACAATGGAATTTATTTTTTCTTTTGAGATGGAACCTCACTCTGTTGCCCAGGCTGAAGTGCAATGGCATGATCTCAGCTCACTGCAACCTTCACCTCCCGAGTTCAAGCGATTTTCCAGCCTCAGCCTCCCGAGTAGCAAGGATTACAGGTGTGCTCCACCATGCAAGGCTAATTTTTGTATTTTTAGTAGAGATGAGGTTTTACCATGTTAGCCAGGCTGGTCTCTAACTCCCGACCTCGTGATCCACCCGCCTCGGCCTCCCAAAGTGCTAGGATTATAGGCGTGAGCCACCATGCCCCACAAAACAATGAAATTAATAGAAGGATACTAAATTCATGAATTAGAAGTGTTAACAATGTGAAGACGTCAATTCTCCCTAAATCAACCTAGAGATTTATAGCAGTCTTAATTAAAAAGTTTCTTAAAAAATGATCACGCCTGTAATCTGAGCACTTTGGGAGGCCGAGGCAGGTGGATCACAAGGTCAGGAGTTCAAGACCAGCCTGGCCAAGATGATGAAAACCCTGTCTCTACTAAAAATACCAAAAAAATTTAGCTGGAGTGGTGGTGGGCGCCTGTAATCCCAGGTACTCAGGAGGCTGAGGCAGGGAATTGCTTGAACCCAGGAGGCAGGGATTGTAGTGAGCCAATATCTCGCCACTGCACTCCAGCCTGGGCGACAGAGCGAGACTCCATCTAAAAAAAAAAAAAAAATCAGTTTTTAAAGAATATTTGGGTCCAGGAATGGTGGTTCACACCTGTAATCTCAGTACTTTGGAAGGCTGAGATGGGAGGATCTCTTGACCCCCGGAATTCGAGGCCAGCCTAGGCAACATAGAGAGACTCCATTTCTACAAAAAAATAAAAAATTAGTGGACATAATGGGACACACCTGTGGTTCTAGCTACTTGGGAGGCTGAGATGGGAGGATACTTGAGCCTGGGAGGTCAAGGTTTCAATGAGTCATGATTATGCCCCAGCACTCCATCCCAGGCCACAGAGCGAGACCTTGTTGAGAGAGAGAGAGAGAGAGAGAGAGAGAGAGTATTTGCAACCTGACAATCTGTTCTAAGATTTATATAGAAATGCAAAGGCCAAGAATAGCCAAGATACTTTTGAATAAGATGAAAATGATGGGAGGACTTGCTCCTTATCAGAATTAAGATAGTGCAATATGGGGCAAAAATAGAAAAAAATTTAAACATAAAGCAAAATAGCTTGGAAACCAACTTACATCAATTTTATTTAGGGCAAAGGTAGCACACATGAGCGGTATAAAAATGCAATTTTTAAAGTTGATGGTTCTAAGAAATTGAGTATCCATATGGAAAAAATGTCAAACCTCATACTATACATAAAAATCAATTTCAGATGGATGCTGGTAACACAGAAATGGATCCTGTAAGACCAACCCTCCTATAAATAAAAAACTTGGGACAAAAATATGAAAACCTCCGAATGCCTAGAAAAAAAAATCAAAAGTGAACAGAAACTCAAAGGGATCTACTTGGAAAAAGGGTACAGCACTAGGCGGGTTTCCCATTTTTATAGCTTTTCACCTGTACGCATGTCCAACAGTAGACACAAACAAGAATGCATATAGCAGTCAGTTCACAATGGTTAAAAACTGAAGACAACTCACATGCTCATCAACAGGACAGTCAGCAATAAACTGTGGTATATTTACACAACCAAATATTAGTAGCAGCTAAAATGAATAAACTACAGTGACATGCAGTAACATTGATGAATCCAAAGTTATACAATAAAGATTATATACAAAAGATAGACAATAAAGATTACATACAAAAAATTTAACTTATGAAAACTTCCATGTTAAAAACATAATAAAAACATATTTTTAAAGCATACATCTAGATGAAAAACTGTATAAAAATCAATGGAATGAAAATAGCTACGTTGGGTTGAGCAAGGCGAGTGGAGAGTTTACTGGAGAGGTCGTTTAGTTAGATACATAGGTTTATTGGCACGTTTTATTTTGAGTGGTGGACTCACAAAGGCACTTGTTAAATTATTAAATATAACTAACTAAAGAAAACTAGGCCATTGATGGACCAATTATGAGAGTGTATCATGAGTCACGAACTGTGATTAAACCGATTTTGTGTACTTGGGGTTCACAAAAGAAAGGTAGAAAGGGAGGGAAAGGCCGGACAACTAGGGTTGGGAGAAAATAAAGACTGAGATTAGATAACATTGTTGGAGCAGCCTTTGGCTATCAGAGAAAGGGTAGAGATTGGGTTTATTCAGGGCAGGCAATTGTTCAGTGTTTGCAGTGGGAGGTCTAGGGAGTAAGTGATAGTGGATTGCAGCTGACACCAAATCTGTGCTGAGGGCTACATGAGCAAGGGGAGGCCTGGCCCCAGAACAGCAGGGATGGGACTTGGAGAAACTGCTTCTTCTGATAGGGGTGTCGTTGATGTGGGGTTGGAATGCCTTATTGGAGAGATTGCCACTGGGCTACTCCCTCACAGAGGCAGTGGGCGCTGAGTGAGTCACAGAAAGCTTGGGGAAATAGAATTGGGAATCTGAGCTGGAAAGAGGCTGAGCTTTCCATTGGGACTCTAAGTGCTGGGGGTTAAAAACATCAGCTTAGTTCAAATCCCAATTCTTCCTCTTATGGTAGTGTGACTTTAGGCAAGTTACTTACTCATCTCCTCTAAGGCTTCATTCCCCAGTCTGCAAATTGGAGATGGTAATGCTTACATCATAGGGTTTTCCTAAGAGTTAAATAGAATAATGTGTGCAAAAGGTGCGGTATCTTAAGAACTCAATAACTGATAGCTATGTATTTTTTTATTCTTTTAAGAAGCAGAGCCGCTCAGCAATTGAGCTCTAAAGTAGACCCATCCTTAGATAGGAACCTGAATCTGAGTGGGAGGAAAGCACAGGGCTGGGCAATCCAGAAGCTGGAAGAGGGGACAGTCAGAGTGACCTCTGTAAAGCCAGAAGCATGGTTTATCTACCACTCTGCTGGGATATTTAAGAGAACCCCCTTTCTCGGTTTGTTCTTTCTCAAAATAAACGGGGGCATGGTTGGTGATGAAATTCACAAGGAGAACCCCACCCTACCAAAAGCCAGTCTCCTCATGTAATAAATAGCTACAGAAGGCTGGAAGTTTTCATTACACAGGCCAATGACACCCTCACTGTCCAACCCTCCTCATTCATTTCTAGTCTTGTTCAAGACTAGCTCCCTCTCATTTACAAAACAAAAAAGACTCTTATCCTAAGAAAATTACGCTTTTATAGGATTCTTGGGATTTGACATAGGTACTTTGTGAAGTTGTCTGTTTTGAATTATTTGTATTGTCTTTTATCTCAGAGGTTTTTTTTGTTTTGTTTTGTTGTTGTTTTTTTTTTTTTTTTTTTTTTTTTTGGCGGGGGGCAAGAAGGGACTGTTTTTAACATTGTTTTTCCCGCTCTATCCTCTAGGTAAGGCTCCTTTTGAAATGTCAGCCTGCTTGAGCCCTGCTCAGGAGACATGAGGAAAGGTGTTCTCCATGATTGATCTGTATATTCCCCGTTTCTTTAGTAGTTAAGAGTAGTTTTTTTTAAAAAATATACATAGTTAACACAATGCAGAGGTTTAAGTGTGGCAGGAACAGTGAGAATAAAAGGACAGAAATCTCAAAAGGATAAAAAATTAGCAGGCACTGGTGAAGGGCCACTCTGACAGCCGTTGCTTTCCATGATTGTTGACCTCAAACAGCTCTTGTCTCTCGGGCTTTATGGAGATCATGTGTTTGGGATTTTCCCCCTTTTGGGGGCTAATAGAAGTGAGACCACAGAGCTGTGACAAAAGCCTCAGGGTTGGCTGTTGTCATAGTCTTCTCATTTCCTTCTTAACAGGACAAACAGGCTATATCACCTCTCTATGCAGGTATGAAAGCTTCTGAATTCTTTCACTGCACTTGCTTAAGAACAGATCCCCAACATTCTCTTAACAACAGCTGCCAGCTGTCAGTGTGCATGAATGATTATTCGGACTCTGCACTTTGAAGGCATCACCTTCACTGCCCATCACTTCCATCTAGTCACCTCTCATTACCCCATTGGCTTGCTGCTTTGCTTTATCGTCCCTATGGTTCTAGAAAAATGTGACAGTGAGCCACCTGGGTGAAAATCCAGTGAGAGAGAGGAGGATGAAACGATGGGGGAAAACGATTCTGTTCACATTGGGACCCAAGTATTCTCCCTCCTTTGTGGAAGAGAAAGCAAGCAAGCCAGCCAGTCGTGTTACCAAGGTATTTTTTATTCCCCAACAATCTCATTGCTGCCTCCTAGTGAAAGTTTTAGAATTGAAAAGAGACTATTTTCTGGGGAGAATTGAAGGGAGAAAAGAGAAAACTGAATTTACACAGGCCCACAACTTTTTTTGGAGGGAATGTCACTCAGTTTCTGATTAGATACATTTGTATCACCGATATCACTGTGGCCACAAGGGAAATACAGACCCACACGAAATATACTGATCAAATTATACTGTTCTTTAGGTGTTTACAATCAAGAGTTGACAAAATAAAGCCCATCAAACTTACCAATTCTCTTTCAATTTATTTTCCCTCACTATTCACTCACACAGACTATTCCATTTCCTATAAGCTGGGATTTTTTTTTTTTTTCATCTTTAGGACAAAACTGAGCAAGAATAAAAATATGCCTCTATCAATTCAAACACAAGATAGGAGGAAATTAAAAGTGAATTTACATTTTGGTACATATGAATAAAAATGGCTTGAAAATTTACTTTGTTAAAAGCTCAACCAGATTCAGGCAAGAGGTGTGAAGGTTGATTAATAACAGCAATGCCACGTTGCCTTTCTTTCTTTTTTTTTTTTTTCTTTTTTTTTTTTTTTTTTTTTTTTTTTTTTTTTTTTTTTTTTTTTTTTGAGACGGAGTCTTGCTCTGTCGCCCGAGCTGGAGTGCAGTGGCCAGATCTCAGCTCACTGCAAGCTCCGCCTCCTGGGTTCACGCCATTCTCCTGCCTCAGCCTCCCGAGTAGCTGGGACTACAGGCGCCCGCCACCTCGCCCGGCTAGTTTTTTGTATTTTTTTAGTAGAGACGGGGTTTCACCATGTTAGCTAGGATGGTCTTGATCTTGTGACCTCGTGATCCGCCCGTCTCGGCCTCCCAAAGTGCTGGGATTACAAGCTTGAGCCACCGCGAAATGTGGGAAGATTCATTTGGTGAATAGACAAGCACACAAATGGTCATTTTCTTCTTATGACACCTTTGTTTCGCACAGTTCAACATTCTTGGACTTGAGAGTATTCAAATTTGGCTCATTTAATATCACTAGACAGACAATATTGTAAATGCATACTGGAAAAACTATATCCAAGGAACTTTACATATATTATTCCTATAAGATATTGTACATATAAGCATACATTTCAATCATATATACAAACATTTCCTTCTAATGTAATAATTTATTGCAGTAGATTTTTAAACTTAAATTTGAAGAGTATAAAATCACCTAACTCACTAATACAAAACACATTTTCACAATCTTCTCTTTTTATGTGTCAAAATAATTTTCACGACTAGATTTAACTTTATTCACAATATTTAGTGAATAACAGCTTTCATGTCTTGTGCCCTATACATACATATGTTCTTTGTGTGCCAGTGTATAGTATTTTTGTCTCAAACCTATTATACACGTCAGTAGGTGAAAAGCTCAGGGATGATAATTTTGTAGTTAATTATCACAAAACAGTACATTTAATATTCCAGTCTATGTAATTACACATACTAGTGTTTTCACATTGCTCCAGCCAGAGTCTGTGAATGACAAGGGTGTCTTTTCAGAGCCTGTAAAGGAATATGGTTCTGGAGAAATCAGTGCAATTGTCTTAACAATGCAAGGGCATAACTGATACAAAATAAGCATTTGTCAATGACATCTTCAGAAAAACACAAACCACATGCCACTGCTGTTCACAGTTCTGTTATCATGACTGTAATTTTTAAGTCACTATTCTTTTATTACAATGAACAAAACAAGCCTAACTTTTAAATAAATCTGATGACCTGAAACAGTTTTAATTCACGTTCATAATTACAATCAAAGCTTTTGTGTGTGTGTGTGTGTGTGTGTGTATCTGAATGAACTGAACATAAATCGTAGGAAGACTTAAAGAGTTAACCGTTTGTAGATGTTCCTACTTGCACATACCACAGGGCTAGGTCAAATCCAAACTGCCAAAGAAAGAAGGCAAGCAAGTTCTCCCTGAAGGGCAGGCCACCATGTGAATAAAACCTCCAGACAGATCATGTTCTAAGTGTGCTGCAGCATACCAAGAAGTGAGGAAAATACGGAAACAGAATCATACTGTTTGACTTCTGCATCGTATCAACTATTTTTTTAAAAAAAAAACTGCTCTAACTACTAAAGAAGGAAATTATGCTTAGCATAAAAATATTCCAGCATTGAGTGACTGGTACGTTTTACTTCTCTCTTCCAGGGAAACTACTTACACTTATTGATTTTAAACACCTTCACCTTAGTTGTGCATGTGAGACACTGTAAGTTAACTGTACCTTAAAGAGATCAGCATATAGATGGTTCTGGCGACCAGGATCACAACAAAAGACAAACAAACAAAACAATTTTTAAAGACCTGAATAGTCAGTTAAGGATGCATACTCAGCCTGGGCTCTTTTTCGGAAAGGTTGCCAAGAGTGTCCTTATTCCCTCCTGAGCTATTTTTCACCCCACTACCTCTGACTGGGTGCATCAGCAGTGCAAGAAAATGCGAGAAGCATCTGTTGCAAGCAACACCTGGACCTCCAAGGAAAATGAGCACTTTCTTGCTAGAAACAGTCTCAAACATTTTCAAGGGTGAGTCTCCCCTTCCCCAAGCTTAACCCTCTTCCTCCGTAGTTGGAGAGGTTCTCCTACTCGTGCCCGCCGCCTTCTTCCTCCCGGCGAGGCTCCCAGGGTCGCAACCGGGGCAGCTGTGCGCCGGGCCGGCCTGGGTAGCCGGATGACACCAGGGGTTGCCAACGCCAAACAGTGCGCAGACTCCGCGGCGCGCTCCGGACTCTCCACTCGCCTAAACCTGCTCTCAAGTGAAAAGGAGTGGGAGGAGGAGGATTGGGAAGGGGCGGGGGACGGAGGGGATCTGTTAATTCGAGGTCCTGGGGGTGTGGGAGCGGGAGGCGGCTCCGCTGATCCCTCCTCCCTCCCGGAGTCCCGGGCTCCACCTCCTCCGCAGGCCCCCAGATATACACACACAGCCGCGGCTGGACATGCACACCCAGCGCCGGCTCCGGGCGCGCACACACGCAGGTAGCCACACTCACCTGAGCCGGTGCAGAGGGCGGCCTGGGCTGGGCAGGGCCCCCCTGCGCCGCGGGAGTGGGGAGAGCGGGAGCTGCCCCAGCGCGGACCTGCGAACTGAGGTGATGGCGCGTTTTCCTTAACTCTCCTCCAGCACCTCTGCCCCTGCGCCGGCTCGGCTCTGGCCGCAGCGGCGAGGACAGAGGGGCCCCGGACGCCGCGGACTCGCGGGCGCACGCTCCCAGGAGCGCGCCGAGAGGAGCGCCGCGGCGCAGGAAACTTGGGCGAAGTTAGTTGCAAGTGCCGGGCGGCTGCCGAGAAGAGCGAGGCGGGGACGCGGCCGGTGCCAGGCCTAAGGCGCCGCGTGGAGGCTGCGCTGCCCGCCGCGGCCGGCGAGCTCCGGGAGCCCTAAGTCGGCAGGCGCGCCTGAAGGGGCTGGGAGCGAGCGGAGCTGGCATGGCCCGGGGGACGGCCGGACGCGGCTCCTCGGCGAGCCGGGAGACTTTCCTCTGAGGCCGGGCGACCCACGCTTGCTCAAGCCTTATCCACGCTCCTTCCTCGCTCCACCCGTCAGTCCAGCAGCGGGAGAGGAACACTCGAGAGGCAGGTGCTGGGGGGGACAGCTCCCCGCCTCCAAAAAAAAAAAAAACACCCAGCCGATTGGGGGTTTCCCATCGGCGCACCCTGCCCGGAGCCAAGAAGACAGGCTGGTGCTGCTGTATTTGTACTTATATCCATTGCTGCGCTCTGCGTTCTCGTGGCACGCCTGGACACTCCTCCGCCTCCCCCTCCTCTTCCTCCTCCAGGGCCACCTCCCCCCCCCCCCCCCCCCCCTCTGCTTCTGTCAAATGAGAAAGTCACCGAGGAGAACCCAAACACTCCAGCCGCTGAGAGCCCCCTTTGGCACTTGGCAGCACGCGGCGGCGGGCTCCTCGGCTCAACTTGGTGGAGTCTCCGCGACGCAACTTTGGGGGACGCTTTGCATTTAAGAGAGAACGACCGAGGAGGAGGAGCGCTCTGCCCGGCCGCCGCTACCTGCGGGAGCTCACCAGCAAACGCCACTGGAGACGAAGGACCCAAAGAACGTAAAGGGCAAACTGCCGCCGCGGGGAGGGGGCACCGCAGAGAAGTTAGAGTGTCCCAGAGACAACCTGCCCGAGCGCTCGGCCGGAGACACCAGGGCGGCCCGGGGCGCGGTGTGGCCCTGGGCTGGTCCTCCAGCCCCCTCCTCCGGGCCGGGAGCGACGCCGGGGCGCGACGTGGGGCGCGGCGAGTCCCGGCCGGCCGAGCGGGTCCCCGCGGGCAGCCAACATTGATTTCCTCCGGGCCGAGGGCGAGGGCCCGGGCGGCGGCGGGCTGCAGCCGCGGCAGGGCGAGAGCATGTCCAAGCCAGTGGACCACGTCAAGCGGCCCATGAACGCCTTCATGGTGTGGTCGCGGGCTCAGCGGCGCAAGATGGCCCAGGAGAACCCCAAGATGCACAACTCGGAGATCAGCAAGCGCTTGGGCGCCGAGTGGAAACTGCTCACGGAGTCGGAGAAGCGGCCGTTCATCGACGAGGCCAAGCGTCTGCGCGCCATGCACATGAAGGAGCACCCCGACTACAAGTACCGGCCGCGGCGAAAGCCCAAGACGCTGCTCAAGAAGGACAAGTTCGCCTTCCCGGTGCCCTACGGCCTGGGCGGCGTGGCAGACGCCGAGCACCCTGCGCTCAAGGCGGGCGCCGGGCTGCACGCGGGTGCGGGCGGCGGCCTGGTGCCGGAGTCGCTGCTCGCCAATCCCGAGAAGGCAGCCGCGGCCGCCGCCGCCGCCGCAGCGCGCGTCTTCTTCCCGCAGTCGGCCGCCGCCGCCGCCGCTGCTGCCGCCGCCGCCGCCGCGGGCAGCCCCTACTCGCTGCTGGACCTGGGCTCCAAGATGGCAGAGATCTCGTCGTCCTCGTCCGGCCTCCCGTACGCGTCGTCGCTGGGCTACCCGACCGCGGGCGCGGGCGCCTTCCACGGCGCGGCGGCGGCGGCTGCAGCGGCGGCCGCGGCCGCCGGGGGGCACACGCACTCGCACCCCAGCCCGGGCAACCCAGGCTACATGATCCCGTGCAACTGCAGCGCGTGGCCCAGCCCCGGGCTGCAGCCGCCGCTCGCCTACATCCTGCTGCCGGGCATGGGCAAGCCCCAGCTGGACCCCTACCCCGCGGCCTACGCTGCCGCGCTATGACCCCGCGGGGCCGCCTCGCGAGAACCGGTGTGCACACGTGTACATATGTATAGGTACGAGCGCTGCGGCCTCCCCGTGCGCCCTCCCGCGACCGGGGACCCGGTTTGTATGTACATAGAATGTATAGGTGCCAGGCAGAGGCAGAGAGGCCAGGCGGGGCAGGAGTGGCCAAGCGCGAGGGCGCGGGTGAGCGGGCCTGTGAATTCGCAGGATCATTTCAGATCTGCATTTCGGCAGCCAACTCGAAAGCGGTCGGTTGTGTCCGGCAGCAGTTGGTGTTTGCTTTGCACTTCGGAACCTGTTGCGTTTTGACCCACGGAGGTGGAGGAGTAACTTTTTGACATGTTGGCCTTTCCCAGTTTTGTTGGAAGTTTCATGGTCGGTTTTGTTTTTGTTTCTCATTCTCCTTCCTCGCCTCTCAGCCCCCCAACCCCCAACCCCCAACCCCCTCCCGGTCCGTGTTGCATGCACTCTGTTCAAATGTGAGGTCTGAAATGGCTGGCACACGGGAAAAGCTGCTTGTGTCATTCGTTTCTGGGAGTGGGATGGCTCTGAGCAGCCTTGCCTCCCTGTTTGTACTATTTGAACTTTGCAGATCTCTGTTCTCTCAAGCAGAACTCCCAGACCGGATCCATTCTTGACCAGTGACCGGCTCGAATCTGGCCTTTTGTGTGAGATGATCACAGTTTCTTTTGTTTATCACGCCATATGCAAATCAGAGCAAGAGCTCTTTCTCAAGAGCAAGAAACGCAAGCAAGAAATATTTGTGAGATGAAAGTTGTCAATTGGATTTTCTTCCTAAACAAACAACCAACTACTAGAAGTCTGCCTGAGTCCACTCGCTTGGATTTCTGACACAGTTTACAAAAAAGGAAAAAGGCACTCTTCCTATTTTCCCCTTATGGCTGAGTTCACCTTAAGATTGTAAATGTGTATATGTCAGTGAAAACATTGAGGCTTGGAAAATGTTATTTTCGTTGCCCTAAGTTTGAGTCGGTTTTAGACTCAAAAACATTTGGAGCGAATATCAAAGTTAACTTCTAAAAATTGCGAAACTATTTCAGAATCGCAATTTTATCGAAGATTAAATCAGACTTTTTTGTCTGGTAATTATATATTTATTATTTAGCAAAACTGAAGGAAAAAAAGCACAGAATTGTTTCAACAGATGTCTCTCATTTTCAGCTAGCATTTCTCTCCCAAGTTGAGCTGGTTTAATGTGTTTTGGATTTCCCTCCTCAATTGGCTTATTTTTTAGATCACCTGCAATTCATTTGCAAATTACGATAAAACACATTTTAGAGAAAAGAAACCTTGAATTATTAGCTTTTTTGTTTCTTTTTAAATGTATATATTTTGACTAATGTTTGTGAATGAAGTTGGCTAACATGTATTTAGTTTCATTTTGGCTTTATGTAATATAAAGTTTTTAAAATTTTAAATATGGTTTTAACCTTTATGTGTAAATGATTTTCTTGTGTGATCTTCTAATTTAATATTAGACGTCTAAGGTATATCTGTAAATTAGAATCCGACTATCACTCTGTTCATTTTTTTTGAACAAAGAGTTTAAATAAAGCCTGAACCAGGGAAAAGAGAAAAATCTTCTATTTCTTGTTGAGTTCCTAACAAGATTTGTATCTGAATTGCCCTTACGTGCCTGGTCCAGGTGAAGTGTAAGGTATCCTCCAAAAGCACCCTTTGTTTCACTTTTGAATAGATTTACTAGGAAATCTAAATCAAGCCATTGTTATTCAGAGCCAAAAACCTGATTTATCACATTTTTAATCGTGAATAGGAAAGATTTTTAAAAAACAGCCCAAGTCGTTGTATTAGCTTTAACAACAACAACAAAAAAAGGCATTCATGAACCAATAGAACAGAGCCCATTGAAAACATCCAGACCTTTCAAAGCATTTCAGCAGTTTCTAGTAACATTTTAAGAGGGGAAAGTTGCTTGACCACTTTATCTTGTTAGTTGAAGAGCCCCACCACTTAAATCAGTGTAATTTGTTCTCCTATCTTTGGGGTATTCCTTGTTTACACCTTAAGGTTTTATTTGGAAGGATAATCACTACTAATGACAAAGTACAACTTTTGGCCTCTTTAGGACTTAATTTTGTTATGCTAATCGCATTAAAATAGAAGTATAGCATTCAAATGGAGAGGGTTGGATGTCTAGGGCTAGACAAGTTTCTACTAGAGAAAAGTTTGAAAAATCATAACAGACTGTCAGAAAAAAAATAACTATAGGAAGAGCTCGCCACCCCCCTAGCCAACCAAAATGGAAATTCTCAAGCTACTATATACAAGTCTTAAGCCAGTTTCCCCATTGAGACCATCTCTGGAGCTGCACGTCTTTATAAACGACCCAAGTCTTTAAAGTGATTGTTTTCCCCCAACGGAATAATATTTTTAAAACCATGAAAAGTTTTGGAAATGTGAGAAATCGGCTCTGCTGGTTTGACCCTGATTCACTAATTAAAATGATCCCTCTCCTGTTATTCCCCGAGCTCTTTGCAATATTATAAGTTAATTCATATGGTTCTGAGCGATTATGCA